>NC_079436.1:53867841-53905341 GCF_903798145.1 Danio aesculapii
ACAAACTGAACTACACTGTTCCTATTTACTGTGACCTTTTATGTGAAGCTGCTTTGACACAATCTACATTGTATAAGCGCTATACAAATAAAGGTGAATTGAATTGAATATATATATATATATATATATATATATATATATATATATATATATGTATATATATGTGTATATATATAATATGTGTATATGTCTATATATGTCTATATATATATATATATATATATATATATATATATATATATATATATATATATATATATATATATATGTATGTATATGTGTGTGTATATGTGTGTATGTATGTTTTTTATATACTTTTTTAATATAATTTTTTATTTTTTTTTGAGGAATGTTCTGATACCTGTTTTTACCTTCCCGATACCGTTTCCGATTCCTGACCTCAGGGTATCGGCCAATACTGAGTACTGAACTGATATACCTGAGTGTGTATTTATAGAAACAGTTGTGTATACAGTACTACTAGCCTTGTATGAATTGTCAGAATTAATTTACGGTGTGCTTCAAACTTATCTGAACAAATAAATGCAGTGAACTAGAGTATTTTTTATTATCTGACATTTAACAGTAATATTAATGAAACAAGTTCACCCACAAATCATTTATTCATTCATTTTCCTTCAGCTTAGTCCCTTATTTATCAGAGGTCGCCACAGCCGAATGAACCGCCAACTATTCCAGCATATTTTGCCCTTCCAGCTGCAACCCAGTACTTAGAAACACCCATACACAGTCACATTCACACACACACACATACACTACGGCCAATTTAACTCCTCCAATTCACCTATAGTGCATTTGTTTGGACTGTGAGGGAAACCAGAGCACCCGGAGGAAACCCACGCCAACAGGGGGAGAACATGCAAACTCCACTCAAAAATGCCAAATGGCCCAGCCAGGACTCAAACCAGTGACCCTCTTGCTGTGAGGCAACAGTGCTAACCACTGAGCCACCGTTCCACCTTAACATTATAACCATTTTCTTTTTTAATTCACTTAAAACGTGAATTTCACTCTTTTTTTCCTGTGATGCAAAGCTAATTTGTTTTGCTTGCAATACTTCAGTGTTACGTCTTTCTAAGTTGATGGCCATTCAAAAGGAGTCGTGTGTTTTGAGGAAATAAACATTTTGATTGGCTAACGGGAATCTGTTCTGTTGGAAATAGTCTTTATTTTGCTTTTCAGTCTTTGACATCTCAGCTCATCAGGATAATCTAATGAAGGTCGCAATTTTTTTGTGATGATTCACTCATTAAGTCTTCTTATTCATGTTCTTTTTGTTTCTAATACAGCGATTCATCTTGGGTTTGGTTTGGTTCATGGCACAAAACTCTTTATTTACAATTGTTTCAGAAATCCCTGGGGAAAAAATGACTTCGCTTGTTGTGCTCCATTTCGAGCACCACAAATTTATTGTTGGAAAAGCGAGGAATTATTCAGTTTTCCAACAAACACTATAAAAAAAATCTGTATATTATCAGTTTTCCGTATTTTGTGATTCTTGTCTTTTATTTAAAAATTTTCCCTGTTTATTTATGCTTTTGAGATGCATTATGAGATCTTTCTTCCAACAACTTTTAACCATGAAAAGTTTGAAAAAGTGACTTTTATTAACATTTTTAATAGTTTAAAGGGCCATGAAATCCCTCTGTCTCAGCGGTGTGTTTCCACACCTCTAGTTTGAAAAAAGTCAGGAAAGTGGGTGAGTCCAGCTTTGTTTAGGTGGGAGTGTCGAGTGGCCAAAGAGGGAAGGGTTTGCAGGAAAAGGGTAGTTTCAGTTTGAGCATGCATTGATTTTCACAGAGGCAAAACAACACACAGACGCAGGAGAGATAGACAGTGACTATGTTTACATGAACATCAGTAATTGAATTATTTGCCAAACTCTTAAATTAACTGCAGTTTGGCACTTTCACTTTCATTTAGGAACATTTCATGCATGCCCCCCATGACAAACGAGATATTGGATGCGAGGAACTGCTGGAAGAGTGTAATTTTAATAGAATGTTTGATATCGCATGACGTATGGGAGAAAAATAACCCTCTGTGTTTCTCTGTAACTTAGATGCACTCGGTAGGTAGTGTCAGAAAGCCATGTGTATATATATCCTGTCACAAAATGCGGCGAAAATCCAACAAAATGGTAATAGTTTGCAGTGTTTACATATTTACACTCTGAGAGCAACATTTACAGCGGATCTTTCAGTCCATAATATTGTAGTGACATTAACAGACTGTAAACTGAGTAACTAAATGATTTTGACTGAGGTATGTCTCTAAAACTGAAAGAGTACTGCTGACGATACTAACTAACTTTGCCTCTGAATAAACATAAACAAAGCACATTGATCACACATTTACCAAATCTGTAGAGACAGGACTATCAACACCAACTGGAACCGAAACGAGTGGCAAATCCGGATGTCACCATTTCCAGATGCGAAAAGCTCTCAGGTAAAAAATGCTCCTTACACGTATTTTTGTCGCATGTTAGCAGACCACTGTAATCAACACGTGTGTCTAGCTGCGCTGTCATAGTGAGGAATTGAAAACAAAACCTTCATTGCGGCACATTTATAAACGTAACACTGACATCCGATGACTCCAAACAATTCTTCTTCTTCCACTTATATTAATTATGGTTGGCAACATAACCTGGCGTCTCTCTGCTGTCTAAACACTGTAACAGGTAAAAACAGTCTTCGAAGCTATCATGCAAGTTGCTCGAAATAACGCAAAAACAACCAATTTTCACTTTTTAGTGAAATATGTGTCCTAATAGTGTATTTAGCAGTGTGGGACACATATATGACTGTCAACTAGTCTTGGGCAGTAATATGGTATACCGCGGGGTCTAAAAATAGTAACGTTATCGGTTTGAATACTGTTATACTGTCATAAAAACAATGCACTTATATAGGAGACAAGTATTAAATATGAAATGTTATTTATTTAATGTCTAAAAATGCGTATGCGTGATTGTCAAAACGGCACAGTGTGGAGGAGAGAGAGAGAGGTGAGGTAAGATGGTGAGTTGCGCACCAAGTGACCTGGTCTCAAAAAAGAACACAACCTCTGCAGTTTGGCAGTATTTCGGGTTTCGACCGAACGAGAAGGGAGACGTGGTAAATACGAACTAGAGGTCTGCATTCCCGCTGCTGTACCACGGGAGTCGTGGGACCCGAACAGATTTCTTGTGGTGCGGGAATAAATTTCCGAATAAAGTGCGGGAGCGGTCGATAACTGCTGTAATTTGAACGGGAGCGGGCGGTCTAACAATATCGCTTCCAAGCGAGCTAGCACGCGCGCATCTGCTGTTTTTATGTGTATGAATGAGAGAGAGCGTGAAGCTGTGTGACGCTTGTTTGGTGCTGTCTATGTATGTGTGTGTGTGTGTTAGTGTGCAAATAAGAGAGAGCGCGTGATTCTATGCGTCGCTGGCTTGGTGCTGTGTATGTGTATGAATGAGAGAGGGCATGGTGCTGTGTGTCTATATATGTATGTATGCTTGCTATAGGTATCACCTAGCTAGGTGGTTTTTGGTTTTGCGAACCTAAGGTGACTGCGAGCCTAAGGTCGCATATACGGGATTCAGTTTCTGAATGGTTTAGGCACAAGCCAACAGTTTGGTGACACTGTCTGAGCTTTACATCATACTTTTTTTGTTATTATGCACGGTAATACCGTATACCAAGGTAAAATAGGGATGAGGTTTGACGTATCAAAATTTGGATACCACCTAAGCCTACTGTCGAAAAAAAAATGTTTTGGTGTTTCGTGACCCTTTAAAAGGATATATTGTTAGTGTTGTATATAAACTACAAACACCTGCCAGCACACATTCTGTTTTTTACACTTATTTCTCTACATATTATTTGTTTCAAGAGTTCCCACTTAGATATGCTTGGCGTATAAAGCTGGTTTGGCATGCTGTCCCGGGAGAGAACCCTGAGCTCGGAGATCTTTGAGCCCAGGGCTCCCGCCCGGTCGATAAGCATATCAGGGGATCCGAGATCAGGTAGGTCTCGAGAGTTCCCCCTTTTGAAAAGGGAGGAAAGGAGGAGAGAAGGGGTGGAAGGGGGGATTCTTCCAAACGAAGATAAAACATTAGGGAGAAAATGATCCATTTATAGTAAACTAGGATCGCTCTGATTGGATTATTACTGATTACAGATGAGTGGCCAGACGTGCTCAATCATATCACGTGCTCCTCTCGAAATTTGGTTTATGAAACTTCACTTCAAGAGTTCCCACTTAGATATGCTTGGCGTATAAAGCTGGTTTGGCATGCTGTCCCGGGAGAGAACCCTGAGCTCGGAGATCTTTGAGCCCAGGGCTCCCGCCCGGTCGATAAGCATATCAGGGGATCCGAGATCAGGTAGGTCTCGAGAGTTCCCCAAAAATGCTATCAACTCGGGACAGCAGCCGTGTATTTCGAAGAATTTCCCCCAAAAAGCTAGAAAGTTTTTGCTATATCCGGCTGCTGGATATAGAGGATATGGAAAGGAAAAAAAGATTAGGGAGCTCTAGTTGGAGCAAAGGTGAAACAGACTCCTGTTGGAGCCTGAGCGGGGGGGGGGGGGGGGGGGAAAGGTGACTAGTGGAGGGGGCCAGAAAGGGGTGGCCAGGGTTGACTCATTAAGAATCAAAACAAAATATGCTCGAGGAACACTCCTGACAGAGATAGAGCTGGGAAGTGGCAGCGCTATATATAAATATATATGTATATATGAGAGTATATAAATATATATATATATAATGGGGTAATCTAAGGCCTGGAGGGGGCACTCAGAAGACTTCTGTGAGTCGGAATAGGCGCTGCGGGAGTTGGGGGCAGCAATTCTTATTATTTGCCGTCTCCGGCAGAAATCGTGAATTGGGATTTGGGTGGTGGAGATTTCTGCTAGAGGGTGAGTGGCAAGTTTGGCGAGACTCCTGAGGGAGTCGATGTTCGAGGAACACTCCTACTTGGAGATAGAGCAGGGAGTGACAGCGCTCTATATAAATATATAACCATGGACGAGAATCCATAGATATATATAAATAATGAGTTTCAGTGGCCTTGGGGGGGGGGGGGGGGGGGGGGGGGGGGGGGGGCAGTGACATGACCCCTGCGGGGGTCGGCGCCCGGGGAACAGGGCAAGCTGGCCGACTCTGACAGGAGACTGGGGAAAAGGGGATTTGGACGGTGAAGACTCCTGTTAGAGGGTGACGGGATGGGTTAGGTGCTCGAGGAACACTCCGTGAGGAGATGGAGCGGGGAGTGACAGCGCTATAAGTAAAAATATATATATGTCTATGTACTTGCGCACATAGATACATATATATACACACACAAATCCATACATACAAGCACGCATACGTATATACATATAAACCCACATACACGTGTATACTTCTATACGTGTGTACATACATACATGCACATACCACATCTACGCCCGCACAAATACATACATACGTACGCAAACGCATACACCCATATATATGCAAACATATAAGAGAAATTTGCTAAGGCCTGGGGGGGACAGTGAGATGACTCCTGCGGGAGTCGAAGCTCGGGGTAACACTCCTGCAGGAGTCAGAGCCTTAGGGGGGGCAGGGTCTGGCAGGAGTCGGGAAATGGGAGGGGGCTGTGAAGACTCCTGCAGAAACGGCCGGGGGGTGGCAGGGGTGACGAGGGGACTTGTATGCACCTTCGATTTACAATGTGACTGGGGGAGAAGGTTGAGTGTTACTCAGTTTAAAAGTAAGGGAAAGGAGGAGGGAAGGTGGCTGGGTCATGCCCTCGCCCTTGAGTAGCTGTGGGTTGATGGCTGGCGAGAGTCATCTGGGCTTCTTTGAGGTGCCTTTGGCGAAGACGTATGCATGTCTTTAAGGCATTGGATGACCACCTTCCCAGGGTCTGGATCTGTTGTTGTTAAGCCCTTTGGGCTTCTGTGGTGGCTGCTCATATTCTGAAACAGAGCATATACAGGAATCAGAAGTGTAATTCAACACCTTTAAATACCTTTAAGACTCTTTCAATACGTTTAAAGACCTATAACCACTTTTCAACCGGAAATACTGGCGATATTTATCTTACAATATATTTACTAAATATTAAAATGAAAGAAATTAATCCAAACTAAAACATACATATGGAATATAGATCTATAAAATCTAGCCGATTCAACGTGTCCCTATAGAGCTGCAGAAATAATGGTGTTGCCTTGGTAACTGTGGTAAATAAGCAACAAGCTGTCAAATCTACTAGGATTTTACTGATTTCGTAACTACACAACATCCTGATATTCACAGATTTAATACAGTCAAATTTTACCATACAATGATACCTTGTATAAAATAGATAAATTTAGTACATTGCAGGAATCTAAGACTATCTAAACTTGTCCTCAAACTTTTCTATATTGACTTATCTCCTTAACCCCTCGCAGAGGCCCTGTGAAAAGGGGGACTGGAGAGTGAGTGGGAGTCTGAGAGGCGGAGAATGCTATGAATCATCTCTAAATTCAGAATAGTGTTACTGGGCAATTGTCAACTATAAATGGGGAGGGGGAGAGGGGAGGAGGCAGGGAGAAGGCAGAGGGAAAATAAGGCTCGGCGGAGCGTCTCTGCTGTTGCAGAGGTGCAGTGGTAGTCAGCATTGGAGCATTATGAGTGTTAAATATTGTCAGTAACGATATGTAGAGATGAAGTAACAGAGGGGCTCAGCTAGAATGCCCGTGCAGTAGTGCTATGGGTGAAAATTACTTGAATCATTTCTGCTGTTGCAAAGGTGCGTTGGTAGTCAGTATTGTATGGTTATGCATGTTCCTGAAAGAATAACAATACTGTCAGTAGTGATATGTAGAGATGGGTAAAAGAGGAGCTTAGCTAGAGTGACAGTGCCATGGTGTTATTGGTGAATGAAACTGGGTGAAGTGTCTCTGCAGTCGCCGAGATGCAGTGGTAATCAGCATTGGATGGTTATGCATGTTCCCGTAAGAATGAAAAATACTGTTGTTAGTGATATGTAGAGGTGAGTGAATAAGGGGTCGGTTAGAATGTCACTGCAGTTGCGCTGTAGGGGGGGGGGGGGGGGGGGGGGTGGTTGTAGCTCAGCTGAGCGTCTCTGCTGCTGCAGAGGAGCGGTGGGTCAATATGGAGACAATATGTGCTCCTGCAGAAGCGTCTATTACTGTATTCATGGGGGGTTGGGAGTGTGACGATAGTGGTATTTGAAGTGTAAGTGTATCTGACTTGTTTAGAGCATTGCTGCTACATCAATTGACACTTGGGTGACCTCTAAATGGGTCAGAGCTGTGGTGAAAGAGTAAATGGAAGTATGGGATAGTTTGAATTTGGAGGGAAATTAAAGGAAGAAAAGAGGAGACAAGGGCTAGAAATGCATGAGGGTGGAGGTCAGTTGGAGAAGATCAGCTGTGCTTCCGTGATGTGGTATTGTTCTCTTGAGGTGTAAGAAAGCGAATAGTGTTTGAAATGGGTGAATGGGGGGGGGGGGGGGGGCTTATTAATAAAGAAAGGCAGAGCTTCCTCCTCCTGCCTAGTTAGATCAGCTATGATGGGATGAAATGTGGGATTGAAATTATGTTAATTCAGACTTTTCAAAAACCAAAAAGGGGCTAGTGTGAATATGGCCTCAAGTGTGTGGGCTGCATGAGGCAAAAAAGGGGCTAGTGTGAATATGGCCTCAAGTGTGTGGGCTGTATGAGGCAAAAAGGGGCTAGTGTGAATATGGCCTAAAGTGTGTGGGCTGTATGAGGCAAAAGGGGCTAGTGTGAATATGGCCTCAAGTGTGTGGGCTGTATGAGGCAAAAGGGGCTAGTGTGAATATGGCCTAAAGTGTGTGGGCTGTATGAGGCAAAAAGGGGCTAGTGTGAATATGGCCTAAAGTGTGTGGGCTGTATGAGGGGAAATGCATCTTTGTGAAGAGTGTGAATGTGTGAATACATTTGGAAATGGATATAGAGTGTGATGGGTTGAATAAGGGTAGATTCTGGAGCTGGTAACCATGACCTCTAAATTAGAAAACAAGAAGGAATTAGAGATTAAATGGTCACGACATGGTACATGTACAGCAGACATAATTAAATGTTTTAGCTGATATTCATGCAAGGTCGCTTCGTCAGAGCGTTGTCAACTGTGAATGGAAGCGCCTTTGTTAATACATGTTACAATAGCTTAGATGTCACAATAAGCAAGGGTTGTAGAAGTGGACATTCGTCCCCCTGCAGGGTGGCAGATGGATGAAGAGCTGAGGATATGGGCCGTGTCTTGGCTGGTGGTCCTGGAAGTACCTCTTGAAGAGCAGGTGAGGTGATAGTATGGTGAAGTGGAGTTTAACCCCTTAGTGATATAGTAGTTTGTTTAAAAGCAAAATGTATCTAACAGAGTCAGTGGATGAAACGTTATTCTACTGCCAGAAATGTCCTCTTTGTTCGTAGCAGTCAAGCAGGAAGTTGTTTCTTCGCTGTTTCTCGTCCCACTGACTTGTCATTATAAGCGTGACTATGGCACTCATGTGTATTGATATAAGAGTAGCTATTGGCATGTTGCAAAAGAGCTTCAATGCTTTGTGTTGAATGTTTTTCACTGGCTGGATAATACTCTTTTCGTTGGTTCCATGGCTATCAGATTAGATGTGGCAGAGGGGTTATTATAATTTTTTTTTTTTTTTTTTTTTTTTTTTTTTTTAAATATAAAGTGTAAATAATCAACTGCCAACATCAACCTTTAACTTTAAAAACGATGTCACCACTTAGTAGGAACTGTGTGAATGTACTGTTTGTCATGGGCTTTTACGAAGTTCAAGATAAATATCATCACGTTCGGAATCTTAACGTGATCTGGCCAGATTCATTCACAAAGTCTTAGCACTCAGTCCATTCATGAAACTGTCAAGAGATAAGGCGGGGTCATCTTAAGTTTGGAAAGCTCATTGGATGGTGACATTTCTCCTTTTGGCTCCTTGGAGTATCCGTCAGAGTGCAAAAGGTCGGCGGCCATTTTGACAAGCAAAATCGCTTTAGTGTTTGTGCTTGAAAGACTATTCTGCTGCACGCGCTCCAGCAGCTGGTTTGACTGAAAACAGTGCATCCTTCCATGGACGGTTATCAACATATGAGTATGTTGTGGACTAATGTTTTTGGAAAAGATTGCTTGATCAGTTGCAATCGAATTACTTCTGCAGTCAGAAAGTTATGGATCTGTGGACAGGCGGGAGGTTGAGAGGTGAGTTCTTTATTGAAATCATTTGAATCACGCTGGTGTCATCTTTCAAAACTTTTATAAAATGTTTTAGTCTTTGTTAGAGTGTAGTTATGTAGCGAAGCTTCCGCTTAAAGCATGTACGTTACCGAAAGTGGACCTCTAGGATATCAGTGAGAGTCAGGCTTCATAGAAATGGCTTGGATCGCTGGCGTCTTGAGTTTAATGGAAGGTGTGGCTTGCGTTGAGTGGGGCAGTAGAAGTAGAAGTTGGAAGAGCTGGTGGGCCGGCGTCTTGCTGTAATTCAGGCTTGATAGTTGGCGAAGCAGCGGCTGAAGTTTTGGGGAGAGCGGGGTTCTGGCTGGAGTTGTTGTTGCTGTTTGTTTGTTCTTCCACGTTGAAAGGTTTAAACAATGCTGAAGCCTAGGTTAAATGCTGGAGCGTTTGTAGCGGGAAGCATTCTTCCAAATGAAGATAAAACATTAGGGAGAAAATGATCCATTTATAGTAAACTAGGATCGCTCTGATTGGATTATTACTGATTACAGATGAGTGGCCAGACGTGCTCAATCATATCACGTGCTCCTCTCGAAATTTGGTTTATGAAACTTCACTTATAATATTTAAAACTACTAAAATATCAATAAAAGTCACTTTGTTAAACTGTGGAGTTGAATTTTCAACATCAGAAGTGGATAGAGCAGAGATCAACATCCCATAATGCAATTCACAACTGTAAATAATTGGAGAACACTCACAGAAACTACTAATTGATAGATGTTTTTTACAGTGTAATGTGTGTTGTAGCTGTTCAATTTCATTAAAACAATCTTCAAAAAAGACCACAGATCCTTCAGACCCCCTGGATTCTGCCCCTGTTTGGATTTGATCAGTGAACATGCAGAGCTTTCCTCAAAAAAACAATAATCGAAAGCAAAATATGTTCATTAAAGCTGTGGTTTTTGTTGGAGCAGCAGATTTTTGAGCCTTGTTTATTTGTTTCGTAGTATACAATCAGACATTTGGAATCGACTCCCTCTGTCCTGGCTGCGTTCCTGGCTGTTTCTCTGTGAAACGTGAGACTTTTGAGTTTTGTTATTGTTTTTGGGGACTTCGGATGTTTGACACATGTCCTGACCTGTGTGTGGTGTGAAGGTGAGGCTGAGAAAGTGGTCAGGGTTCGCATAAGCAAAACTGGATGAGAAAGGAAACCCTTTATAAATGTTCTGTTATTGCACATCAGGCAAAGAAAAAAACATCTATGGTTTTTGTAACAACATCAGAATGATTCAGTATGGAAACTTGTGTCCACCATGGATTAAAGTTTTCTTGGAATTCTGAGTTTACAATTTGCAAGTCTTGACTTTTTTTTCCATAATTCTGTGTTTACAAAGTGTAAACCAGATTTTTTTTCTCTCTTATGGTGCATACACACCAGATGCAGATGAACCATCAAGGATTAGTGATTTACATGTTAAGTCAATGCAAAGACACAATTAGACCTCCTGCAGCGCTATTCAGGTGAATGAGGTGGTGAGAATGGTGTAAATTATGCGGTTTGCGCAAACTGCTTAAGTAAAAAAATCTGAACTTCAGCAGATATTCGCGATGCATTAACCAATCAGGAGCTTGCTCTTGTATGGGCGTGATTATGATGTAACGCCTGTTGTTTGTGACCCGAGGTGAAAACCTCCTGCTGTCACAAGACTAAAGGTCATCAAACTGCGCTCAGATCAGTCTGAAGCACCGCTAAAGGCTTCCATCATCCAGGTATAGTTACTGGAGGAGTTGATGAACTCACAGAACTGGGTGCACCTTTGAAAGGATGTAGTGGACTCAGACACAGTGCCAAAGAATATACGCTGTTTTTCAGCCTTCCTAAAGCACATAAAGCACAGCTACTCTCTCAATAAAATCCATGTTAGCCAATTAACAATGAAGCTAGAGCCAGAGGCAGACAGAAGCCCTGCCCATGACGCGAATCCGCATCTATTGTGAAGTGATTTTCACATGCAAATGAAGCGAATTTGAAGTGCGAATGAAGCAAGTAAGCTCAAAGTGTTCACACGTGAATAGCATGATTTATTTTTCGCAAGCCACATCTGCTGTGAACGCCATAAACAGCGTTTTCAAAATGATATGTTTTAGTTTTTCCAAAAATGCTGTCCCATGTAGGCGCAATATGGTGCAGTAGCATGTCAGGGCGTCCCGAGTTCGAATCCCGGCTCGAGGACATTTCCCTACCCTACCCCCCTTTCTCTCTCTCTCTCTCTCTCTCTCTCTCTCTCTCTCTCTCTCTCTCTCTCTCTCCAAATTCGCTTGGTGGTGACAGCGGCGAGGAACAAACTTCACCAATTGGCGAAAGTGAAAGAAACAAAACCTTGAGAGAAACCAGGCTAAGTTGGGCACGACCATTTCTCCTCTGACCAAACTTCTTGTGCAGAGTATTAGTGTGGACATCTTAAAAGCCTAAATCTTGCAGATTTTAAAGTTTAAATCTCAGAATTCTACTTTTTAATGGGTTTTTGAGTTTACATAATGCTTAATGTGTTTTTTTTTTACTTTGATCAAAACTCAATATCTCTACTCAATTCTACAATCATCACAATTCTATTTTTTCTGTAATTCTGATTTCATCACAATTCTGAAATGTCTTATTTTCAGTTCACATCTCGCAGTTTACATCTAAAAAATTTTACGAATTGCACAACTTTTTTATTTGGTTTTTCAGTAAACGCATCTTCTTTTTGGCTGTTGTTTTGATGCAATACAAATACTGACTGCGATGAAGAAAAATGACTAAAAGAATGTCAGTTAGAAACTAATAATACATTTTACTAGAGGTGTGAGATGAGATGGGGAGATGAGAAATCTTCAATGATGAAATATATGAATCTAAAATATTCTTTTATTCACCTGAAGGAAAAATCACAAAATGCAAAGCTAGGTGTTTTTTTTTTCCAAATTAACTTGCAATGAATGCTATTCTTTTTAATTATATATATGTATATATATATATATATATATATATATATATATATATATATATATATATATATATATATATATATGTATATATATATATATATATATGTATAATTTAAAAAAATAGCATATATATATATATGCTATTTTTTTAAATTATATATATATATATATATATATTTATATATAATTTATATATAATAATGGATTACTATATATGAGTAGTCTTTTTAATTATTGGCAAAATATTTGCTAAAATGAATGGAAAATAGATTTTTATTCAAAAAAGAAAAAACGAGTGGCGGAGTGACACGCGCAAAGCCAACCTGGGTTGCCAGGTGTGTGCAAAGCACTTGGTGTGCAGTTCAGATTCAATCCTGCCTCCAACCTTCAATAGCTACATTTCCATCCACGGATAAACAAATAAGACTTTCTCCAGATGAAAAAATATTATCAGACACACTGTGAAAATTTCCTTGCTCTGTTAAACATCATTTGGGAAATATTTTTAAAAAATCAAAAACCAAAGGGGGCTAATAATTCCGACTTCAACTGTAGATGTACAATCGATTTTAGCCTGTAGACAAATTAGCCCCAGTTACTCATTGGTTCGTATGGATTAAATGAAGAGACGTTTACTATAAATGTACTTTTAATGCCTGAGAGTTTTTATGAGTTTCTTACACTTCAAATAAAACACAAAATACTCAGATCTGATTTTTCTTTTTATCAGCCGCCAGTTGAATAAAACTAAAACAAAACTACGGCGGACAAAAGCCATTCAGCGAAAGATATGAAGGAACGCCAGAGGAATGACATCCAGATGTGTGTGTGTGTGTGTGTGTGTGTGTGTGTGTGTGTTTGCAGAGGACTTTATTTAGCAGATTTTATTATGGGTGAAATCAGTGGTGTAGACTGATGGGATTGTTCTTCCCCAAACTAAAACTGCTGCCCAAGTATGTCTGATGTGCTGCAGAATGAATGTATCGTGACAGATTACAGAGCTGGATTGAGTTTACAGATGAAAAACGAATGATGTCTTCATATGGGGCGGCACTGCGGCTCAGTGGTTAGCACTGGATCAAGGTTGCTGATTCGAGTCCCAGCTGGGCCAGTTGCCGTTTCTGTGTGGCGTTCGCATGCTCTCCCCGTGTCAAGGTTATAATCGTTTTGGATTTTTAATTAGTTTTAGTTTTTATTTCGTTTTGACTTTTCGTTTTTAATTCAGTTAGTTTTAATTAGGTTTTAGATTTAAAAACTAGCAGATTTACTAGTTTTTATTAGTTTCTATATTTTGAAATTGCTTAGTTTTTGTTTAGTTTTTATTAGTTTCAGTATTTTTTGTTTGTTTGTTTGTTTGTAAATTAGGATATTTGTTAGGAGCAATATTCAAAATCATCAGAATAAATATTGTATAATAAAATCTCCAAAGATGGGCTACATTTTTTGTTTTGACACATGAACACTACCATCTACCCATCCTCAAATTCAAATACAACAGCCCACAAGATAGCAGCGTTAAGTAAAATATGTATGCAAGGCTGCTTCTGAGGTTAAACACACAGTAGTGATGGGATCCTTTAGAAGTTCGGGACACAGTAGAAGTTCGGACCCTTAACGCGAACTCGATCTTCTGTGTCAATCTTCCCAAGTTTGGACTCAACATATCAAAAATAAGTGGTCGGCAATCATAATTTTAGTCAGTTAAAACATCCCCATGATCTGAAAAGTTTTGCAACCCAACTGAAGCATGATTCACTTGTTTAAATTCCATTGCGATTTTTCTGTTGTGAAATAAACTTCCATTTCGCCAGATCCACTCACGCTGCAGTTGTTCAAATTTAGTTCAGTCACAGCAGATACTGTACTGTTTGTGTGACTTGAAGACTTTAAAATATCTTCTCGAGTCGTATTTAACATTGTCACCCTGCTGCTGTCATGTCCAGCCGTTGTTTTTGTTGCGGGAGAAACCGCGAGAACTGACTGGAAGAGGACCGGGTTGATCTGGCCAATGGCATCAAGATTACAGACTCTGAGGTGCCATAGGGGTCAAACACCGGGCAGCAGTAAATAGATTTACTTTTAAAAGGCATACAGTCTGTATTAAATACATGTACAAAGACAAAAACAAAGGATGTTTTAGCTATAATTTTAGTTAGTTTCAGTTAGTTTTGTATGAACACAATACAGTTTCAGTTCTAGTTTAAAAAAAAAATAATAATTTTTTATTTCAGTAAACGAAAATGATTTTTCAATTCTAGTTTTCATTTTTTCATTCGTTTTCGTTAACTATAAAAACCTTGCCCCGTGTTGGCGTGGGTTTCCTTCGGGTGCTCCGGTTTCCCCCACAGTCCAAACACATGTGCTATAGGTGAATTGAATAAACTAAATTGGCCATAGTGAGTGTGTGTGAATGTGAGAGTGTATGTGTGTTTCCCAGTACTGGGTTGCAGTTGGAAGGGCATTCGCTGCGTAAAACATATGCCAGAATAGTTGGTGGTTCCTTCCGCTGCAGCGACCCCTGATAAATAAGGGACTAAACCAAAGGAAATTATGTAACAGAATTTAACATGCCCTAAAAAATGACTTTTGCTGCTTGTTCGAACTACTTATTAAAAATTAGTTGAAACAACACAATTCTTAAGTTGTTTATGGCACAACCTAATCGTTTTATGTTGAATCAACTTAAATTTGTAAAAACGATTGTTAACTTAAGCAATTTGTGTTGAGACAACATGAAGGAATTGTGTGGAACCCAGCATTTTTTACAGTGTGCTCTCTGAGTGTATAAAAGACATTTTGTATATCTAATTTGATGCACCGAAACAGGAGAGTATATTATTATAACTACATTACATCAAAATCATAATTATATCCGTCACTCAGCTTCAAGTGTCCACTGCCATATTTTGTAACAATATTATGATATAAAAGTCTCTCTGCACTCATAAACCACTGTAATAAATCACAATCTTTATCAGGGACCTCCATTTTGCTGCATTTTTTTGTTTCATCTGTTTCATCCTAGCATTGAATAAATGCTATAAAGACCCCTTGAAAAAAGCAAAAGGATTTTCATACAGCATAACTTTCAGCTGATTGTTTAAAATATATTTAAGCTCAAAAAATGAAGCACAAACATACAGTACGTTTAGATTTCACCATCCTCCTTTTTCCTCCCGTTTCAGCGGTTTGCATGAACTTTACATGGATTCCCAATAGCAGGGTTGTTGTAATTATGTATTTGTTAATTGTCAGAGGTATTTTCAAAATAACCAGATGTTATAAACATGTCTTTTCAAATCATGCAACCAATTACGGTGATTCAGACCACAGCCTCATGGAGAAAATGATTCCTCCCTTTAAGTTTGAACCCGCATGTTTGTGAATTATATTCTCCAAAAGCTCATTTCATGTCATTTAAACCACACTGAAATACTGTACACTGCAACAAAAGCTTTTCTTACTTAGATTTGTTGTGTTGTTTGTAGTCCAAATATAGAAAGTGTTAAATCAAGATGCATTTTCTAGACAAGCAAAACATATTGTCTTGTTTTTATAAAATGTCAAAATTAAGTGACTTTTTTTACTTAAAGCAAGCGAAATACAGTAATCGTATGTCAAAAGTACAAGATTATTCTGCCTACCCTATTGGTGGATTACACTCACCGGCCACTTTATTAGGTACACCTTACTACTACCGGGTGGGACCCCCTTTTGCCTTCAGAACTGCCTTAATCCTTCGTGGCATAGATTCAACAAGCTACTGGAAATATTCCTCAGAGATTTTGCTCCATATTAACATGATAGCATCACGCAGTTGTTGCAGATCTCCCGATCCACCACATCCCAAAGGTGCTCTATTGGATTGAGCTCTGATGACTGTGGAGGCCATTTGAATACAGTGAACTCATTGTCATGTTCAAGAAACCAGTCTGAGATGATTTGCGCTTTATGACATGGCGCGTTATCCTGCTGGAAGTAGCCATCATATGATGGGTACACTGTGATAAGCAAATAAATCTTAGTTTATGTTGTCATATTTTCATTGTCATTGTTTTTGTTTCTAGCTTAATGAAGAAAAATTAAACTCATAAGACTCATTTAAATGATTATATATATAATTATTACCGAATGATAGCATAAATTTTACATGTTTCTCTAGAACACATCTTTCTCCGTTCGCCATGCTGGAGAGAAACAATCTGAACGGGTGACCTCAAATACAGCTCTCATCTGATTGGCTGAAAGGTACGAGTTTGCTTGCTTCTGCCAGGACAGTCTCATAAATACACACACACGTAACCAGGGGGAGTCGTACGTGAAAGAGGATTTGCACATTCTCATTCAGGATGAACTCGCAAGTTTTAAACATTCAAAACTTTTTGTACACTCTCATACATTTGCAAACGGTGTTTTGCATTTGTGAAACGTATTTTATGAATATGTATTTTTATTTTGTGCACGTGAATTGTTTTTGTGAATATGTATATAAATATTTTATGCACTTGAATTTGGTTTTATGCACGTGAATTTGGCTACGCATGTGTACATCGTGTCTTTTGCGTGAAATACTTTAGATACTAAACTAACTCCATACTAAAGAAGAAATTCCTGCCACATTCAGTGATAGACGGCAAAAACTCGCGCACCTCTTACAGTGAAAAGATCTAAACTGGGTTTTATACAAAAATACAAAGCAGCTACAAATATTTGAAATAACATATCAGCAGAACAAAACCGAGATGTGATCACAATCTGAGCACTTGCGATCAATATACTTCACCCGCAGCTGTTTTTCAGTAATTTATAACCCTCATGTCCATATCAGAGCTACAATTTACTCATGTTTTCGTCCGTCTTTTAGAGATTTAATCATTGGTGATGGCGTTATAGCGGGTTAGTGTCTGCTTTTATAGTTGGTGTCGGATTAATATTTGCTGGTAGGGAAAATCTATTTGTTCACTTCTGCTATTTCTACTTTGATTTGCATTTCAATGTATTTATTTTTTCTACTTAAATGCAAATTAGAATAGAAACTGTATAAAAAGCACACAAACATACTGACAGTACTATACATTGTTATGTGGGTCAATGATGCTAATATTTGGGACAAATGCATCAATTTCCCCTTTCTGGCTGCTCTTTCTATGAATGAATTATGTAGAAGCACTGTCCATGCGTGTTTTCTCTTCAGTTAGTAACACTATATTTCATTGCACAGCAATAGTCTATCAGGCTTTTTGGCTAAAAAGGAAAAAAATCACAGTTTAATTTGTTATCATTAGGTTATTTTTAAATTTCAGCTCTTCTGCTTTGCATAAACTAAGCTGTTGAATGGTCAGCGTATGAGGCGGCTAGGCTTTAGCTTCAATTTTGATTCAATCATTGTCAAATCCGTTGCGTATTATGTCGTGAATATACCCTGTTTGAACTGCAGCAGACCGTCTTGACCATCTCTACATGTCTAAATGTATTACGCTGTTGCTATGTGAATGGCTGATTACAAATTTGTGTTAACCAGCAGTTGGACAGGTGTACCTAATAAAGTGGCCGGTGAGTGTATTTCACTTGTTTTAAGAACAAACTCACTTAATTTTGGCATATTAGTTCTTAAATCAATATTTTTATTTTATTTTTTTCAGGAAAATGCTTCTTGATTTAAGAATTTTAAGATATTTGGACTAGAAACAAGATAAACTCGAAGTAAGAAAAGCATTTTTTGCAGTGTGTGATTGTGAATCTCCTCTTCCATATGTTCATATCACAATTAGCTCCTCAGACAGGCAGACTACACACCAATTTAAAGCTTTTATGAAAATATACATCTCCGGGTGGGACTGTCATGTGACCCGCGAGTCATGTGATTATTATGACAGCTTTGTGAACTGCTTTTCATGGCGCAGTGTAAATATTTGGCCATTTTCTTTGATTCAGGACTTCCTGAGCACTGCTACTAAAATCTGCATGTGTTTGTTTATAACCAAACACTTGTGCTTTTTTGGAGAGGTTAATAATTTATGAGCCCAGTTTTGGGAAATACTATTTAAACCAATGCGTTATAGACCATTTCAATGAGGTAATGTTATTGGCCCATGAACATTTCCTGCTTATCAAACTATTCCATAACTGTACCGAGGCAATTCAATCACAACTTAATGTTAAAACATTATGATTTGTCATTGTGTTGCCCTTTTTTGGATTCTTAAAGGCTGTAGAAATTCAAAATGTAAAACAGGAAATACGTTGGGATCTTTGTTATTGTTTACATCCCTCAAAATGGTATATACTAGGATTGGAATAGTGCTGTTATTTAATGCTTAATAATCCCTGTTAAGAAGCCAAGAGTTGAGAAACGTTTAATCTATATCTTTAGCTTCATCTAGTGGTTGTTTATGTTACTGCAACTTTTCATGACCAATCAGATCGATCTTTTGTTGTTGTTGTTGTTGTCGTTGTAATTATCACTATTGGGGGAATATACACAGTTACAGAAATGTTGACAAGTATATCAAGATCCTCCAAGCATTTTGCTTATGCATCAAATCAATCTTTGATGATTTAAAGAGGTCATTCATTAAAATTCATTTTCTTTTTCGGCTTAGTCCCTTTATTATTCTGGGGTCGCCACAGTGGAATGAACCGCCAACTTATAAAGTACATGTTTTGCGCAGCGGATGCCCTTCCAGCTGCAACCCATCACTGGGAAACACTCATACACACTCCACAGCGCATGTGTTTGGACCATGGGGGAAACCCGAGCACCCGGAGGAAACCCACGCCAACACGGGGAGAACATGCTAACTCCACACAGAAATGCCAACTGACTCAGCTAAGGCACGAACCAGCGACCTTCTTGCTGTGAGGCGACAGTGCTACCCACTGTGCCACCGTGCAATGTTTTTTTTTATGTTTCCAGAAGTCCATGTACAAAATCTTGGCATCAAATTCATTCATTCATTTTCCTTTGGCTCAGTCGCTGATTTATCAGACGTCACCACAGCGGAATGAACTGCCAACTATTACAGCATATGTTTTACACAGCAGATGCCCATCCAGCTGCAACCCAGTACTGGGAAATTGCATCAAATTGTTTTTCAATTATTATTTTCTTTTGATGATCTCTTTGAATAACTCTTAAAGGGATAGTCACCTTCAAATAGGAAATTTTGCTCACTATTTCAATAGTATCTGGATGCAGCCTTTATGATGCAAGCTGAGATTGCATCACTCAGCGATGCAATGAGTGACGTCACTGTGACGGGTAGGGGTGGGGTTAGGTGAGCGCATTAAAAAGCATTGGGTGCAGCTCCACTATTTACCCACCTTTAAGTGGCTTTAAAGGGGACCTATTATATGCCTCTTTTTACAAGGTGTAAAGTAAGTCTCTGATGGCCCTAGTGTGTGTGAGTTTGTGAAGTTTCAGCTCAAAATACCACACAGATTGTGTTTTATAACTTTCTGAAACTGACCCTTTTGGGCTTTGATCCTAACTGTGCCTTTTTGGTGACTGTCGCTTTAAATTTAAATAAGATTGTGCTCTTTTGAAAAGAGGGCGGAGCTACAGATGCCTGTGTGGCAGCATAGTGGCAGATTCAAAAACGAGACTAATGTCCTATGCTAATGAGGGAGAGATGGTCACTAGTGGGTGGGGCTTTCCCTCTGTGATGACACTTAAAACAGGAGAATGTCAATCAAAGTGTTTCTGCAGACTGTTTTTATCAAGTGTGATTATAACAAATAATATATTATATAATATTGGTTATATTCACACTCTGTTGGCACACAACTGCATAATAGGTCTCCTTTAAACTTTCATTTTTATTTTTTAACATAAAATAAATAAAATTTATAATAAAACATATTTTGAAGAGTGCTGGAAACCAGTAGCTACAGACCTCTGTAGTAGGAAATACTCATTACTGTGACGTATGATTATTTAATGTAAATTTGAATAAATAGTTAAGTGTCGATTAGACATACATTTTATTAAATAGTTGATATTTAAACACTTAATTTAAAGATAAACACATTTTTCAGATTTCTTGACAAATAAAAAACCCAATCATGCATCATTTATTTTTGTGATGTGTTGATTTTGTTGCTGGGATGAGTCTCGACTGGATCAGTTGGCATTTCTGTGTGCATGTTCTCCCTGTGTTGGTGTGGGTTTCCTCTGGGTGCTCCGGTTTCCCCTACAGTACAAACACATGCGCTATAGAATAAACTACATGCGCTGAAAAAAACTAAATTGGCTGTAGTGTGTGTGTGTGTGTGAATGTGTGTCTGAATGTGTGTACGGGTGTTTTCCAGTACTGAGTTGCAGCTGTGTAAGGGAATTCTCTGCATAAAACATATGCCAGAATAGTTGGCAGTTCATTCCGCTTTTGCGACCCCTGAAATAGAGACTAAGCCAAAGGAAAGTTAATGAATGAATGGTAATTTACAGTTAAATGCTAAAATAATGTATATTTGAGGTCAATATTTGGTCTTTTTTACCAAGGCTGGATTTTATAATAATAATAATAATAATAATAATAATAATAATAATAATAATAATAATAATGATGATAATAAATCTGTAAAAGTTAAATTTTTTAAATTTAGCGCAGTAGGTAGTGCTGTCGCCCTACAGCAAGAAGGTCGCTGGTTCGAGCCTCGGCTGGGTCAGTTGGTGTTTCTGTGTGGAGTTTACATGTTCTCCCCGCATTCGTGTGGGTTTCCTCCGGGTGCTCCGGTTTCCCCCACAAGTCCAAAGACGTGGTACAGGTGAATTGGGAAGGCTAAATTGTCTGCAGTGTATGAGTGTGAATGGGTGTGTGTGGATGTTTCCCAGAGATGGGTTGCAGCTGGAAGGGCATCTGCTGCATAAAACATATGCTGGATAAGTTGGCCGTTCATTCCACTGTGGCAACCCCAGATTAATAAAGGGACTAAGCTGAAAAGAAAATGAATGAATGAAAATAAGTGTTTAATAATCAAAAATAAGGTATAAAAGTCATGCGAAAAATTCTAAAGATTTTTTTTGGTGTAACTGCTTTGTTTAAAAAAATATATATTTTTTTATGTTAAGTTATGTAAGTTTGCAGCCCAGTTCATTTTAATATTTTTCCAATTTTGGTCCAGATTTTAATTTCAGTGTGTCTTTTTTTATTTTTATTTTCATTAAAAATGCTTTCATTATCCAAAATAATCTTAATCATTGTTTAAGATTTAATCAAAACACCTTGTTTTGGGTTTTACACTAAAATATATATATCTATGTATCTAATAAAATGGCTGATGCGTGTATGTCTATAAAAAGCTTGAAGTGTCTGTTCTAGTATGCCGACCCAAACGTGGACTTTACAAAATGTAAATCATTGTAATGTTTTCTTTGAGTGAGAGAACAGTAATTTTCACATAAATGTGAAGTAAATATTCTAGTTTACAAGACTGGTTACTCAAAAGTCTTATTCAGGCTTAAGCTGCGGTCACACTTGACTTTTCTTCCCATAGACTTCCATTCATACGCACACAAATGCGTTAGACCGGAAACGCGGGGTCATGCGTCAAGTTTCGCATGTAGCTGCAGTGCAAAGTTCAAGCTTGGTGAACTCTGACCTGCGAAATCGCATCACTTGACTGCGTGAGACCAGTCGAGGATCAAAACAGGACCTCTCTGGACAGAAATTTAAAACATGGAGCAATCGCTCGCTTTTTTAAATGTCTAATCATCTTGTTTAATCCCGCCCCTTTTTGCAGCGCTGTACGACAGAATTTCACACAGACAAAGCCCAGTGTGACCGCAGCTTTATTTAGTGTGGTTCTTTGGACTTATTTTAGTGCCATTTTTTTCTCCAAAACCTACTAACCACACATAATATTTTTTTTCTAACAAACACAAGCATGTACATCCATCTTTCTCACATATTATTGTAGCACAGTTTGTGCTGAATATAAAACAATACATGCTGGTCAATATGTAATAAGTAGCTGAAATAAGGACAAATGTCAGGGCATGTCAAAACATCGTAGGGGCCCCAAAATCACCTCAGACCCCAGAGGGGTAAAAAAAAACCCTCAGATAAAAACAGTTGTCATTATTTTTTTATTTTATCATATTTTTATAGAGTTTTCATGACATTTTAATGCACATATTTTCAGGCAGTGCATGGTGTAGTACTTTCCCATAGATATACTGTATGCAACACACACACATTTGACACAAACTGAACCACAATGTTCACAATGGGGTACTGACATCAGTACACAACCAGAGGAAGAGAAATTCATCATCATCATCAGTCTTAAGTGTCATTCAGTGTCTGTTTATAATATTAATCTCCGCCAAAACCCGCTTCACTCACTCAAAAATGTACGTCCATCCAACTCAAATGGCTCTTCCTTTGGCAGTTTTGTTTTAACAGTATTGGCCAGTGTTGTTCATTTTATTTCATTGTTTCTCATCTGTCCAGAAAACACACTCCCAGGCACTCGGAGTGTAAGCCAGAACTGCCATTAGCATAGAAAAGGGTTATTGCTGCTGTCTGGGAGTTTTAAACAAGGGATTTCAAATGTCAGAAATGCCTCTAATGTAACACAACTGTTCTGTCGTAAACACAACATGAGAGAGGTTGCCAGGGGCGTTGTTATGCGATAGAGCTTTAGAATGTTGCTACATGGTTGCTAGAATGCATTTCCATTGTTGCTAGGTGTAATATAGATTTTCATTTATTTTTATTATTTGGAGCCAATCCTAAATGTGCGCAACAGTTAAATAATACTTAATTTCAAGAGTTCCCGCTTAGCTGATGATTGATTTTAAAGCTTGTTTGGCATGCTGTCCCGGGAGAGAGCCCTGAGCTCATAGGATCCTCGAGCCTGGGGCTCCCTCCCGTTTCCAAGGCGAGAGGGGAGTTTGAGCTCAGGTAGATCCCGAGAACTCCCCTGCTGTAGTAGCTAATGAACAGATAGTGATTGCTCTTAAGAGATAACTACTTACTAGGAGCATGTCTATGGTGCCTATTTGGATTAGTTAATTAACTTAAGTTGCATGTTTTTGGATGGTGAGAGGAACCTGGGGGAAACGCACGTGAGCACGGGGAGAACGTGTAAACTCCACACAGAAACGTCGGCTGGCTTGGTAAGGACCAGAACCAGTGAAGTTCTTGCTGTGAGGCAACAGTGCTAACCACTGGGCCACCGTTCCACCCATCTAGAAAAAGAGGAGGAGTAGGGGTGGAAGGGGGGATTCTTCAAAACGAAGATGGCTGTTTTATGGAACTTAGGGTATTTATAGTGGCTTAGCAATCGTCTGATTGGTGAATCATGGATTGAATAATGCGGGACTGGCTGCAAGCAATCATAAACACGTGATCCTCTCGAAATTAGTTGATTAATAAACTTCACTAAGCTGAACAATACTTAAAAATTTGGGACTGGTAAGATTTTGTTTTTGAAATCTGTTTTTTACTCACCAAGGCTGCATTTATTTAAATAATAATAATAATAATAATAATAATAATAATGAAACTGTAAAATAGTTTTTTAAATATCTGTTTGACTTTTTTTTAATTCAGTTTGACTAGATCTTAAAGGTCCCGTGATTTATAAGCTAGTGTGCTCCAAAGCTGCGACAACATCTGCATTTAAAAGATAAAAATCTGATATAAACATCCAAATCTTGCAGTTTGTTTACAATTTTTGACGTCACCTCATACTCATCAAATCTTCTGTCCAATCAGAATCAGATGCTCTCTGACATGCCACGCCCCCTTTCAAGACGCTTCATTCAGCGCTACGCAGACCGATCTTAAAGTGGTGCATGCCGATGACAAATTTAGTTTTTTGGCTTGACGCTGCGCAGATGCCACGTGACTGTCACATGTGGCATCAAAGTCGCTCCGAGATCAGACGGCAGACTCAGCCGGTCTGAAGAGTGACTGCAGGAGCTGTGATGACAACACTGATATTTACACGATTGACTGGATTCACCGCATGATAACAACCACGTGTGTTTCAGGTTTATTAATGGGCAACTTCCATCTCTCAAACTTCAAAACAAACAATTAACTTTTATAACATCTGTATCTTGTATATATCATGTTTATTAAAAGATTACAAATATTTTACTGCAGTATCATCTTTTGTTAAGGCTAGATTGTTTGCACAGGTTTATTTTCGACCTTTTTTTATACAGACTATTTACTGCATTCAGCTCCATAATCGATATATTAGTGAATAACCGAAGTATCAACTCATAAGTCTGACAGACTTGTAATAAAATAATTATCATAATTGATCCTGACACCCTAAAGGTTTCTTAACAAATTAAGTTAAAGGACAATTTTATTAAATAATTATAAAATTATTTAAATGATTATAAAATATTTAATTTCCTGTCAGACCTGTCATGCAGAATTTTTTATTTATTTATTTTTAAAGATTTATTTTTGGCCTTTTTTAGATAGGACAGTATTGAGACAGGAAGCGAAGTTGGAGACAGAGAGAGGGGGGTAGGGTAGGGAAATGTCCTTAAGCTGGGATTTGAACTCGGGACGCCCTGACGTGCTACTGTACCATATGTCAGCACACTAACCACTCGGCTATTGCGCTGACATCATGCAGACATTTTAAGTGACATTGATGTACCTGCTCTTTCTGGGAACTTTGTGTAGTGTAGCTCACTTATTTTAGGAATGTCTATTTGCTCAATCTTTTTGGATTAAAGGGCTTTTTAAAATGCTTTCATTATCCAAAATAATCTTAATCATTGTTTAAGATTTAATCAAAACACCTCGTTTTGGGTTCGACAATTTTATAACTATAAATGTAAACCCTTTTTAGTATATTAAAACGAGAAGGATTAGCCTAAAGAGTGATGTTTAAATGCTAGAATTTGTGCGTATTGCTTTGTATTTAATTGGGCCTATTCGTTTATGTTTATGTTGCCCTCTCTTTTCCCCTTATTCCTCTCATGCGTTTGTTATATATTTAATTCAGAATTCCCTTATTGTTTAAAAATGAACTATAGTTTGTGGAGACTGTATTCTGTTTTATATGTACTGTAAATCTTTTGGTTGTTATGAAAAAAATAATAAATGAAGATGACGCCATTTGATCGGTTATGACTGCCGCAACTTTGAGCCCCGAAGTGTCCGGCTTTATGGCTCCGTTTTCAACTCCGCCCCCGCCTTCGCTCGGCTAATCTCGTTGATCACTGTTTGCCGCCGTGGTTCAAGTCGAACGGTTAAAGTTTTCATTTGATGCACTTGAGCTCAACAAAAACAAAATACTACTGTTTTTAAAGGGGAGGAGCTACTATATGCCCCGCCCTCTCCATGTTTTTAGTTGAGATTACGTCAAATATCAAATAAAAAATGCACATTTCAAAGCACTTCACGGGACCTTTAAAATATAGTTTAATAATTTAAAGCTATCTCAATGAACATTTATGATTACTATCAAATGGTTTCTCCTTCATATTTGTTGTTGAAACAGTGATGCATTAGTTTTAAAGGCTCCTCTGAAGAGAAGAACAGCTCCTCATTTAGATGAACAGAATTTATTTGAAACTAAATTATATTTACTGTATATCAAGATGAATAACCAACATAATCTCACGGCAATTCGTAACTTTTTGATTTAGTGGCTAATTCATATGAATTTGTACGATCTAATTCATACAATATAGTACGATTTGCTCATCCCTCAATGAAGGTCGGGTTTAGGGGTGGGGTTAGGTGCCACGCCTCCTTTTTCAAATCGTACAATTTCGTACGACTAAACTCGCACAAATTAGCCTTGTTTTCTCTGTAACGTTTTCTCGTGAAATCAGGCTGGAATAACTGCAAACGTCTGTCCAGTTGTGTACATAAAAGTCAGTTTCTCCATTTGTAATGCAGTGTGTTACTGTACTTGTAAATTAGGGACATTTAAATATCGTAATTATTATTTTTTTTTAATTAGCATGGATTCAGCATAATTCTCTATTTATCCACTAAATCATCCACTTCACAACAGGCACATTTGACCTACTTTCCTCCATAAGCATGAGTCATCTGCAGTCTTTATTTCACACGTGTGTATTTATTTTAATAATCGGGGTGTCGGATGAACTAGGCCTCCTGTTGCCAATGCATTTTACTCTTAACTACCTGTCGTCATAGTAACCGGCCGGAGGCGTGCAGAAACTGCTTGTTTATTCTTTGCATAGACCAACCGTCTGTGTCATATTAACCTGAATCATACAGTAACGCATAATTGCATGGTTAGATATTCATAATATCCTGTCAGTATTTAATTCTAGAGTTTTGTGCATTGAACGCACTGATTTTTATTGTGTTCTGTAGCTTATGCTCTGTGTTTTCCTCAGCACCGTGTGTCATGTTGTGTTCGGCAGCATCATTATCTCTCTCTCTCTCTCTCTCTCTCTCTCTCTCTCTCTCTCTATCTGCTCTAATGCCCGATTTTCTGGTTGCTAGGAGACCAAGAAGATGAAATTGGCCATTGCGGCGGTCAATTTCCATTTGATGCTCCTGTTTTGTGTCCTTCATCTGTTTGCTTGCTGTTAAATTCCTATAGATTTGTTTCAAGTAATATGGTAACATGTAGCTAGCATGTGTTTGTTTACTAAATGCTGTCTTATGTTTGTTGTTGTTAAGGCAAGACACTGCATGTGAATGGAATAAAAACAATAATTATCATCATTGATTGGTTGGATTAATAATTGTGATGACTTTTGTGTTGTAAAGCTGCTTTGAAACATTATTGTAAAAAGCACTATACAAATCAACTTGAATTGAATATTGCATGTTTTGAATATGTAAATGAGGCATGGTTTGATTTAAATATGGGCTAATTAGCATACTGTACATTTCTAGTAGGGTTGGGTCGATAGACGATGGCCAGTAGACGTCACGATGCTGAGCCAGCATCGCGATCCTCCTTAATTAATTATTCATAAATAATTAATTCACCAATGATACCATCTTCCGTGGCGATGTTTCACATTAGACATCGTACGATGCCAAATTGGTCGACATTACCCAACCTAAATTTTTAGTACTATTGTCATTCTGGATGAAGTCTGGTTCAGATTTTGTTAGTTTTTTAACATATTAGGATCAAATGTTTATACTTAAAAAAAAGGATTTTGGGAATCTATTTTATCACTCTATAATATAATACTATAGTACTCTATAATCAATCTGTTAAAATGTTCTGTATATAGATATATAGAATAATGGAAAAGATATAAATAAATTTGTGATCGTTAGGTTTGATGTGTGTGATGCTGAAATGGAGATATAGGGGGGAAAATAAATATTGAACACGTCACCATTTTTCTCTGAAAACATATTTCTAAAGGTGCTGTTGACGAGAAATTTTATTAAATTTTATAGCAACTAAAGAAATCCATATTTGCGAAGAAAACAAATCTAATTAGTTTACAAGTTAAGTTATGTATAATAAAATTAAATGATGCAGGGAAAAAGTATTGAACACATGAAGAAAGGGAGGTGTAGAAAGGCAGTGAAAGCCCAGACTGCAGCTGAAATCTCTCAGTAGTTCTTCAGCAACCCTCTGCCCTTCCTCAGTGTAAATGAATATCAGCTGCTTCAGTCCAACATCTACATCAGCAGGAGCATGAAGATGAAACCAGGGTGGACATTTCAGCTGGACAATGATCCAAAACACAGCCAAGGAAACTCTCAAATGCTTTCAGAGAAAGAAAATCAAGCTGTAGAATGGCCCAGCCAATCACCTGAGCTGAATCCAATAGAAAATACAAAATAAAGCTCAGATTTGGTAGACGAGACCCACAGAAGCATCAAGATTTTGACGCTCTGTTGAAGTCTGTGAAAAACTCACACCTGAGCAATACATGTGACTTCATTCTCTATATGAGAGGCGTCTTTAAGCTGCAGCACCGAAAAAGCCTTTTACATAAAGTATCCAATTCATTTCAGTAGTTCAACACTTTCTCCTTCTGTCATTTCATTGTTATTACACACAACTCATTTTTCAGATTGGTTATCTTTGTATTGTTTGGGTTTTTACCAAAATCTGCTTCAACGCCATGTCAACAGCTCCTTTAGAAATTATATACCCAGGATAAAACAAGACGTGTTCATCAGTACTTATTTTCCTCACTTATTTTCAAAATCTAGTGTGACAAAAGAAACACAAGTGAATTTGAGATATTTTCTTTAGATTATATTAGACTTAAATATAAACACTTTATGAAAAGCAAAAAAATCTGAAATTGCCATCTGCATTGTTTTTTGCCTGCAGTGTCTTGCATTAACAAAGCAGTGTTTTATACATCTGATTCTGTGTTTACTTTTATTTTTTAACACTGGTTTGGGTTTATACATGTTAAATGTGTTTATTTCAATGTCAGTACCAGTAAATAAATGTTAGAACCAGTTAACAGTTCCAGTAAATCAGCATGAATGCAACCCTGCTCCAATCCCTGTGTATGATTCACTTGAAATTACGATTGTTCTGTTAGTGTAGAGTTAAAGACAAAATTATAAGGCCTCCTGTGAAATGAATGATTTTTCAAATATTTCCCAAGTGCTGTTTAAACAGACATTTTTTTTCTTCAAAACATCTTTGAACATAGTTTTAATATCTAATTTCTTTTGATGCGACGACATTACATATTATTGAACCGCTAACTTATCCAGCATATGTTTTACACAGCGGATGCCCTTCCGACTGCAACCCAGTACTGGGAAACATCCACACACACTCATTCACACACGCACTCATACACTACAGCCAATTTAGTTCATCCAATTCCGCTATAGCACATGTGTTTGGACTGTGGGGGAAACCGGAGCACCCGGAGGAAACCCACGGCAACATGGGGAGAACATGCAAACTCCACACAGAAATGCCAACTGACGCAGGTGGGACTTGAACCAGAGACCTTCTTTTTGTAAGGCAACAGTGCTAACCACTGAGCCACTGTGTCGGAAATAAGCCAAGGGATTTATTGTGTACGGTTTTACTTCAAGGTCTGTTTTAACATTTTATTTTAAGTCGCAATTCATGCTATTATCTAACAATTATCTAAGACTATTAGCTCAATAAACTGCTTATTAACAGTTAGTAAGGGTTTAGGTGTTGGGCAGGAATAGGGATGTAGAATAACATCATACTTTATAGCTACTTATAAACAGTTAATGTTGCAATAATGGACTGATTTCACAAGCCGCCATTTTAAAAGTGAAAGCAAGGCTGCGGTGGGAAGAAACCTGGAAGAATCACCTGGAGTCACTCAGGAATGGCGTGTACCTGGCTGTATATCTTATCAGCGAAGAGAAAGTGATTCAAATTTATAATTTCACCACTTTCCGAGTGACCCGAAGGGCCGTTCTGAATAGATAGTGGAAATAAAAAGGCATATCGGACCTCATTTTCAGCTAAGTTAAGGGAAAGGGCACTAGTTAGCTAACGTTTTCTTTCCCAAACACTCCAAGCGCAAAGATTTGCTTCAAAACTATTTCTAAATTCAGTTCTAATTTATTCCTTTAATTCTTTTTCATGTGTAAAGATATTGGAGTATTGCTGTACATCCTGTGTGTATTAAGCAATGTGTAAGCGAGGCCACAACTACACACTCTGCGCTGGTGTTATGAGTGAGACACTCGCACCGCTCTCTCCCTACCACCAGAGGGCACACTCACCCGAGTACTGACACATATACAAACTACATTACCCATCAACCCACTTACATGGAACTGATTTCAGCAACAGCTGATACCTATCACACACACTCTATATATACTCTCTTCACCCGTCATTCCATGCAAAGTCTTGTTTTGCTCTGCGGACATTTCTAAGCGTTTATCCTGGTTTGATTATCCCGTTTCTACCCCTGCCTGATCTCGACTACTGATTGTTTGCCGCCTGCCTTGACACCTAGCCTGCCTTCCATACTTCGTCTGTTAGCCGCCAGCCCCGACATTAGCCTGCTCTCTGATTCCCCACTGTTAGCCGCCTGCCCTGACATTATCCTGCCTTTTCGTACTCTGTATCTGCTGCTTCCAGTGAATAAAACTGCATATGGATCCCCAGCCTACAAAGTATTCGTCACAGCTGGACCTTTGCTATTTAAACAACGTGACAGAAAACGGGAAAATTATAGCAGCAACCGGGGCAAACACAACCTGCGCTTTATTTTGTTTGATGCCTAATATGCTTTTAATTGTTCAAATTAAACTTAATTCATGATATTAAAGTGATGTTTACACCACATCTGCACTTTGAAATCGCAGCAACAGCTGGAGGTTTATAGTCCGCAGCATGTTGTTGCAATGTTTACAGTGCTCATCCTATACTTGGTTTCTTCCCACCGCAGCCTCTAAAATGGCAGCCGCGTGAAATAAGCGTACAGGCAGGTAATAAGCCAATAGTTAATAGTATGAATTGTGACTTAAAATAAAGTGTTACCAATATTGTACAATTTGTTTAATCGTGTCAAAGTTCAGTTCATGCTCTGTTAAACAGCACTTGTAAAATATACAGCTGAAGTCAGAATTGTTAGCCCCCCTGTATATTTTTTTGCCATGATGACAGCATATAAAATTTGACTAGATATATGTCAAGATACTAGTATTGAGCTTAAAGTGACATTTAAAGGCTTAACTAGGTTAATTAGGCAAGTTAGGGTAATTAGGCAAGCCATTGTATAACAGTGGTTTGTTCTGTAGACGATCGAAAGCAAATATTACTAAAGGGGGCTAATAATACTGACCTTAAAATGGGTTAAAAAAAAGTTAAAAACTGCTTTTATTCTAGCCGAAATAAAGCAAATAAGACTTTTTCCAGAAGAAAAAATATTATAGGAAATACTGTGAAAATTTCCTTCCTCTGTTAAACATAATTTGGGAAATCATTGAAAATTAAGTTTACAGGAGGGCTTGTATGTAAAAAAAAAAAAATACAAATTTCACAGGAGGTTACATAATTTTGTCATACTTCAGTATATAACATGCCATCTCCTTTTGAATCGACACACACACACACATACATATGATCGTGTATTTTTGAAAGTAACCTCAGTGTGCATTCTCTCTTCCTCTCGTATTCAATCTCATCTTGATTTGCTCCTCTGGACGGAGAGTCTGAACAGCACAAGAAGGAAAGACAATAGTCCAAAGGTAGCATCGAGAAACGAAGGCGTAGTTGATGCATGAACCATCATTGCTTGTTTTTCCTCATTGCTAATTCTCACGCAGAGAACGCTTTCTGAGCCGTCTGGACTCCTGCTGGGCCTTTCTGACCAAAATCCAGCTCTCTCTCAGCCAAGCTTCAGCTTTCTGAATAGTAAACCCAAAAAGTGGTCCATCTTCAGGTTACTTGTTTAAGGGTTTGTTGATTTTGAGAGTCTGGACGGCTGTGGTGTCGTCGGCTGTGGTCTGGTCCGCTGTGATCTTTTTAGTGGTGTCTTTTTTGGAGATGTCGGGCTCCCAGAGGAAGAACTCGTGTAGGAGTGTGTTCACGGTTTCGGGGCACTCCATCATCACCATGTGGCTGCCCTCCTCGATCACTTTCAGGAACGCAAACAGGAGGATCTGAAATCATAATAGAGTATTTTAGGTTTTATTTTGTTAGATTAAGTCAGAAAATGATATGTATTTGAAATATTTCATTGAACACGTCATTTTTTTCTGGGAATAATATTTCCAAAGGAGCTGTTGACATGGAATTAAAGCAGATTTTGGTAAAAACCCAAATGATACAAACATAAAAAAGAAACTAAACAATCTGAAGATTGAGTTCTGTAAGAACAATGAAATGACACAAGGAGAAAGTGCTGAACTGCTGAAATGCATTGAATACTTTATATAAAAGGCTTTTTTTTGTAACTTAAAGACGCCTCTTTAAGTTAAAGATTCAAGAATGAAGTCACATGCATTGCTCAGGTGTGAGTTTTTCAACTCACTTCAACAGAGTGTCAAAATCTTGATGGTTCTGTTGGTCTCGTCAATCAAATCTGAGCTTTATTTTGTATTTTCTATTGGATTCAGGTCAGGTGATTGGCTGGGCCATTCCACAGCTTGATTTTCTTTCTCTGAAAGCATTTGAGAGTCTCCTTGGTTGTGTTTTGGATCATTGTCATGCTGAAATGTCCACCCTGGCTTCATCTTCATCCCCCTGTTAATGTAGATGTTGAACTGAAGCAGCTGATATTCATTTACACTGAGGAAGGGCAGAGGGTTGCTGAAGATCTACTGAAAGATTTAAGCTGCTGTCTGGGCTTTCACTGCCTTTCTACACCCCCCTTTCTTCATGTGTTCAATACTTTTCCCCTGTGTCATTTCATGTCATTACGCATGACTTCATTTGTAAACTAATTAGATTTGTTTTCTTTGCATATATGGAAATTTTCAAGTCAATAGCACCTTTAGAAATATGTTTTCTGAGAAAAATGGTGTCGCGTTCAATACTTTTTTCCCTGCTGTATATTATGAATCAAAAGATTAATATATAATCGACATCACTTTCAAAGGAAAATTGCTGTACTGGTAATGAAAATATATATTTTATGAATCAAAATTAGGAACGCAAACAGGAAGATCTAAAATACAAACAATTTATTTCATAATAGAATATTATATATTAACATTCAATTATATATTTATATTATGTGTATTTGTGTATTTATGTTTATATAGCGGATTTATTGTGTATGGCCATACACCCAAAGCGCTTCACAATCATGAAGGGGGTCTCTCCACACCACCACCAGTGTGCAGCATCCACTTGGATGATGCAACGGCAGCCACAGGACAATGGTGCCAGTGCGCTCAACACACAACAGCTATAGGTGGAGTGAGGAGACAGAGATAGAGCCAATTCAGTGTATGGGGATAATTGGGAGGCCTTGATGGGGAAGGGCCAATGGAGGGAATTTTGCGAAGACAATGGGGTTAGACCCCAACTCTTAACGAGAAGTCCCATGGGATTTTTAATGACCACAGAGAGTCAGGACCTCGGTTTAACGTCTCTTCCGAAAGACTCACTGACCATATAGAGCCCCCTTTTCTATACTGGGGCATTAGGACTCACACGGACCGCAGGTTGAGTTCCCCACTGCTGGCCTCTCTAACACCACTTCCAACAGCAACCTGGTTTTCTTATGTGGTCTCTTATCCAGGTACTGACCAAGCTCAGCCCTGCTTAGCTTCAGTGAGTAACCGGTCTTGGGCCATAGGGTGATATGGCTGTATCTATGGCTTTGTATATTATATAGTATATTTTATTTTGTTAGGTTAATAGTGAAAATTTTATGTACTGTATATAATATCAAGTAAAAACAGAGCAAAGCAAATATCAAGTTTAAACAAATATCAAGGTTTTGTTGAACAAGAGAAATATAATATAGTAATTAATAGCAATAAATGAATTGCCTTGATTATTAATTTTTACAGAGCAATAATTTATATTTTTTGGTATTTGTATTAGAATAATTTTTTAGGACAGTCCAGATTATCTATAAATAAGAGGACAATGAATATATAACGGGTAAAGGGTATATGTTAGAGTTATTTAAATATTACACTTATTATATTAAGTTATTTATTAATAAGAAATTTTAACATGCATTTAAATACATACATTATTTGTATTTTTTCTGTTATTCATTTATAATAATTTCTTTTAGAAACAACTTTTATACAAAACACAATAAACATTCATATTGTTTGTTTAATATTACATATCTAATATAAAAATAGCATATATATATATATATATATATATATAGAGAGAGAGAGAGAGAGAGAGAGAGAGAGGTGGGCCGTTATCGGTGTTAATATGAGACTCTTATCATGCGATGAAAAAAAAAGTATCGCCGTTAATCTATTCTCAAAGTTAGGTTGGGAGTTGGGTCTGTTATAGGCAATAATATAATTAAGGTGTTTAAGTGCTTTCATGTAAGAGTTTCCTGTAATTTGGGGTGACTTTAACTCATTCATGCCCCCATGACAAACTGGGGTATTAGATGCAAATAAGGAGTGAGGACTGGTGGAAGACTGTTATGGAATTTAATAACGCATGGCAAATGGAAAGAAAAAAACATGCATTTCGTGTGTGTGTGTGTGTGTGTGTGGTCCTTTACTGACAGCCGCCTGTGTCTTGGATCTTGTCGGAAAATATGGCGAATATTCCTAAATGACGGTAATATTTTGATCGCGGTGTTTACTTCAATAATGCCACTAATATCTGCATACTCCACATGTCTTAATTTCTGTTTAGTTCAGTTATGACTTTAGTCAGATTAAGGTGATCAAAAATCGCTGTTTGGAACTTATGTAGGCCTACAGTTCATAATTAATGTTTAACTGAATAAATGTTTAACAGTTAGTAAAGACAAGTGCATCTTATTGAACATCATTTATTTTCATCACCAATTATCATAGTAGAACAGTTTCTCAAGCAGTTTGTGATGCATTTTGGAAACAGGAGATGAGCCCCTGGTCTAATGCGCCACCCGGTTAGAGAAACCCGTTCTCAAAGACTAATATTTAGCCATTATTTGGGTAGCACACATAGTCTGAATGCCTTCAGCAGAATTCAAATGAGCCATTTTAATCCAAGATTACAGCGAGACTAATCTAGATTAAAAAAAATTAATCTATGCCCACCTATAATATATATACATAAGTAAACAAAATAATAACAATAAAACCATTTATGTATATTACTTTACAATAAATGTAGAACTCCATATTAATTTTCTACAGTAATAGTTCACTTAAATATGTTACACATTGATTCATTCAAATAATCAGTTTTAATGTCTTTAAAGCATTTAAAAATTTTATTTATACATTGTAATATATTGCTGTTTTGCAGAAGCAGATCTGAGGTGTATTTTTTGCAGTGTTGTGACTGTCTCTGGAAGTCCAGCAGTGCACAGAGACGCCAGTGTTCAACTGAAGAACGCACACACATAATGCAGCACTGACACACAGAGCAGTGTGTGTGTTGAAGAGGAGAGTCATTATAATGAGTGAGAGACGCATCACACTGTACACAATCACTTACTGAAGTCTGCAAGATTATAGCTCAATTTCACAAACATCTGCTTACATTTTATCCCAGAAATAAAAGAATAAATTCATTTTTATGGTCCCACTCTCTGAAAGCAAGTGCATTCAGTTTGCTTATTTGTTTACTGATGTAATATCAGAAAGGCAATCCGCTCATCCAATCAGTCAAGTTGTGTCGACATCAGACATTTTCAGTCATTTTCTGATTTCAAGGCATTTGATGGTAAAATCTTGGCAGAGATCGTGCAGATTATGAAACATCAACCTGCAGTCTTGACACGCTCCCCACATCATTCTTCAAAACGGCGTTGAACTGTCTAGAAATGGATCTCCTAAAAGTAGTAAATGCTTTACTTCTGTCAGGGACTTAGAGAAACTTGTTCATGCTTTTATCAGCATCAGATTGGATTACTGTAATGGCCTCGTCACTGGCCTTCCCAAAAAGACAGTCAGACAGTTGCAGTTTATCCAGAATGCTGCTGCCGGGATTTTGACCAGAACCAGAAAATCAGAGCACATCACATCTGTCCTCAGGTCTTTACACTGGCTCCCAGTTACATTCAGAATAGATTTTAAAGTATTACTACTCGTCTATAAATCATTAAATGGCCTAGGCCCTCAATACATTACAGATATGGTCACTGAATACAAACCTAACAGATCACTCAGATCATTAAGATCAAGTCAATTAGAAATTCCAAGAGTTCAGTCAAAGCAGGGTGAATTGGCTTTTAGCTACTAACAGCGCCCCCTACTGCTGGAATCAGCTTTCAGAAATGATCAGATGTGCTTCAAAATTAGGCACGTCCCACAGATCACACTATGTTTTTCTCTCTTTTTCATTCTTTTATAGCCGGTTTTAACACATTTTAATCTGTTTTAATCATTTTTAATTCTTTTAATGGTTATTCGTTTAGTTTATTCCTGAATATAGTATAAAATGTGCGATATTAATAAACTTGCCTTGCCTATATTTAGTGTTTTCTCTGAACAATGTTTACTTTCAGCAGCATGTAAACTCATTTGCTCTCTGTGAATATCACCATTAACGTTACCTAAGCAACCTCAAAATGGGAAAGCCCACTAATGGTTTTAATTGCAACCCAGAGCGACAGGCAGCAACAAAGTCGTTGCTAATGAGAATGAGGCATAATAAGGGCACTAATATAACAAAGTGGCAGGGTTAAACTATGAAACAATACTGATAAACAGACAACACGGGAACTAAAAGCAAGGACTCTTACGGCTTCTAATGTGCTCAGTCAAAATGAAAATGTGCGCAAACCTCTGCCATGCGCTGATCCTCGTCGATCGGCACAAACTTGTCGTACATGCCGTGCACCAGCAGTATGGGGACGGTGAGCTCGGCGTGATAAACCTCGTCTCCCTCCGGCCAGTACTGACCGCTCATCATCGCTCGCAGTACAAACGGAGACACGTTAAAGGCATTTCCCTCCTTCAGAAGCTGCTTTTCTTTCGCTCCCTGTCTGGCGAAACCAGCCCTGAGGGATAAACAGAAGAAAAGACACGTTTGTTTTTTTTCTCCTGGATGTTTATAGGGGAGATTCGAGAACTGCATTTTGAGAGACTCCAAGATAAACCAATTATTTTTCAAAAACAAAACTTCAATGAAATAAAAATGAATTATATTAAGATATATATTAAAATAATGTTTGTATGTGTATTTAGGGACATTGTTTTCTCAAAAATAGTAACTTAAAGACTCCCCATATCCCTATGATTCTTGATTCTGATTGGCTGATAGCTGTGCGATACTCTGGTAGTAACAGCACTCATACCGCCTCTTCACCCTTCACCTCTGTGTATTACTCCGCCCACATACAGCAACAAGGACAGTCTACAGAAATATTCCTGCTGTTGGACAACATAATGTACTTTTGAGCCTTTTTTAAGTCAAGAATGTAGTTGTTTAGATTGCAATTATGCAGTTTATTTATAAGGATAGTGCCTATTTTAAAATATTTATAATTTTTGAGAGACAGCGTATCGGCGGCCATCAGCCTGTCATACCAAAAGCGGTTGACGTTGTCTATACACAAGATGGCGACATAGACTGCATATTAAGCCCTTGGAAGATTAAAACAGCGTAATTTCTAACTACATTTCTAACTGTTAAGTGATATTCTAAGTCAATCTCTCTCTCTTTTGTATGTTGTAGTGCTGTATTTAAACCATATAATTGAAGTGTATGTGTTGTGTTGGCAGAAAGAAA
>NC_079436.1:53910341-53980341 GCF_903798145.1 Danio aesculapii
ATTTTTTAATAGACTTTTGAAAATTAATTTTGATTAACCATGTTATTCTTCAGGAAGCTTTGTGAATCTAATTATTTCTGCTTTAATTTATTATTTTATTTATATTATTTATTTATTATTTATTTATTTTTGAATATTTATTTATGTATTTACATTTTAATTAAATGTTTATTTATTTTGTATATTATTTATTTGTTTATTAGACTTTTTGAAAATTCATTTTTAATTAATCTGTTTATTCTTCAGGAAGCTTTGTGAATCCAATTATTACTGCTTTGATTTATTAATTTTTTTATTTATATGATTTATTTATTATTTATTTTGTATATTTATTTTTTGTTTGTATTTTTATTTGTTTATTATTAAGTTATTTTTGTATATTTATTTAATTTTTATTTGTTTATTATTGTATATTTATTTATTTATTTGTTTACATTTTTTATTTATTTATTGTTTATTTATTTTTGTATATTTATTTAATTTTGAAGGATAATTTTTATTAATTATTTCATTCTTTAAGAATTTTTGTAAATTACAATTATTACTAATTTGATATATTCTAATTTATTATTTTATTTATATTATTTATTTATTTTTTATATATTTTTATTTATTATTTAAATTTGTATTTAATTATTTTTTATTTTTGTTTATTATTTATGTATATTCTATTATTTATTTTGTATCAGTCTTTGAAAATTTATTTTTTATTAATCCTTTTATCGAGCTTTGTGAATCCCATTATTACTGCTTTAATATATTATAATTTATTTATTATTTTATTTATATTATTTATTATTTAAATTTTGTTTGTTTATTTACATTTTTGTAAATATTTTATATTTGTTTATTTATTTATTTTATAATTATTTATTTACTAGACATTTAAAATGATTTTTTTATTAATAGTTTTATCCTTCAGAAATCTTTGTAAATTCCAATTGTTTTTATTATTTTATTACTTTATATTATTTATTTATTATTTATTCATGTATTTATTTATTTATTTTGGATATATTTACTTATTTATCTTTATTACATTTTTTATTTATTTATTTTTGTATATTATTTATTTAAATATTATTTATGTATATAATATTATTTATTTATTTATTAGACTTTTGAAAATGTTTCTTTATTAATAATTGTTTTCTTTAGTAACTGTTTCAGTTATAATTGCTTTGATATCTTCTAATATCACCAAGCCCTTGCACAGTGTTGTCAGTAAATATTTTCACATAGACAGACTGGTTGCTCTTTTGAGAAGCAAAATAAGTATTGATAGATCACAGACCAATGCATTACCGCAGACGTTCTCCATTAAAGCTTCTGCTTTTTAGTCTTTTCAGGATCAGGAGGAAAGCAGCCCAGGCTACTGTTCTGCTACTGAGGAACGTTTAGGTGAGTTCAGATCTTCCTAATGTCATTTCCAGCTCCCGTTACACTGATGTTGCAGTAATTTCATTATGGTGAATATTTTCCGAGCGGCCTCCAGCTTTGTGTGGAGCTGCACAAAAGAAGCGCTGCATTGCTGTTTTTACAGAGAAAAACACTGCAGAGACATCCAGACCACACACACACACACACACACACACACACACACACACACACACACACACTCATGTTTGTTTTTGTGAATTGTAGGGACATTACATAGGTTTCCATTGTTTTATACTGTATAAACTAGATTTTCTGTTGCCCTAACCCCACCCTCCCCCTAAACCCAACCCTTACAGGAAATTGGACAGTTCTACTTTCTGAAAAAACCTCATTCTGTGTGATTTATAAGCTTTTTAGAAATGGGGACATCAGCAATGTCATCATATTTCACCAAATTCTTGTAGTGATGTTTTATAAACAAATTTCAGGAGGAGCACGCGCAGAAGTTTCAGTATCAAATACGTCATTGACAATTATTCTATTATCCAATCAGTTCTTGACCAAACCCCTATATATACCAAAGCTGTCTTACCTGCAGCATCTTACGACTTTAGCATCCCTCCACCACCCCAACACCTCACCTCTTAAGCATTACAATCCCGGGGGGAGCGTTCTGGGGCCGGGCTAGATACTTCACTCGAATCCCTATTCCTCTCTGTTTCCTGATAAGAGGAATAACTCGAGTTTGGGTGTCTTCCCCGAGCTCAGAGCCCTCTCCCCAGACAGCATGCCAAATACGCTTTATTCTAAAACTATTGCAAGTGTGAACTCGTGAAATACCTGTCATTCCCATGTCAATAAACAGATTTATGCAGAGATTATGCAGATTTATACACACTCCCTCACACACACTCTTATCAGTATCTCCAGAAGAGGAAAGTTACTATTTTAATGATATTTTGCATACGGTTTTGTATGTTTTTAATACTTTATATTCGTTATATTTTAGTTTATAATTGTCTTGTTTTAATTTAGTTTTAGATGTTTTAGAATTGTTTAGAAGAGTTTTTGTTTTGTTTCTAGCCCTGATATCTACAAATCGAGACGCATTTTCTAGACAAGTATAAAATACTGATTTGTTTTCAGAAATAATAAGTCAAAATGAAGCAAGTTCTTCCTTAAAATGAGCAAAATAATCTGCCAGTGGAGGACGAAAATTTTAGCATCAAACTGCTATTATAATAATATTACTATTTCTTTTTTTAAGTTTTTGTCTTGTTTTTTAGTACAAATTCTGACATCAAGAAGCATTTTTGCATAAGTAAAAAGAAATACTGATTTGTTTTCAGAAATAAGAGTCAAAATGGAGCGAGCTTTTTCTTAGAATGAGCAAAAATCTGCCCAGAGAGTGGGGGAAGTTTTACCATCAAATTACTATTTTTAATAATAGTTTGGATCAAGTTTTCTATTCTTTTTATTTGTTATATTTCAGTTTTTAATTTCATTATTTAAGTTTCATTTAGTTTTTAGAACATACACAAATACACTTAGGAAATTAAAATGATAAATATTTCATTGTACAGAAATACACTGCAAAAAAACTGTATAAATTACCATCTATATGCTGATGACTCTCAAATCTACTTTCCTATTAAATCTAGGGATCAATCCTCCCTTCAGGCTTTGTTTAATTGTTTGGCTGATGTGAAATGTTGGTTAGCAAATAACTTTCTCCAGCTGAATGAAGACAAGTGTGAATTCATTGTTTTTGGCCAAAAAGGTTCGGATTCTAATGGCGATCTGACATTGCTTTCTGGAAAAATATATTCCTCTGTAAAAAGTCTTGGTGTCAGCTTTGACTCTGAGCTAAAATTTGATCGGCAAATTAATGCGGTTGTCAAAAATAGTTTTTTCTATTTTAGATATACTGCCAAGCTGAAGTCTGTCCTCTCTTTCAGTGATTTGGAGAAAGTTGTTCATGCTTTCATCTCTTCTCGACTGGACTATTGCGTATTGTATCTGGGTGTGAGTCAGGCCTCTCTCTCGCGACTGCAGCTGGACCAGAACGCAGCTGCCAGGCTCTTAACAGGCACAAAAAAACGAGAACACGTTACACCTGTACTGGTTTCCCTACACTGGCTGCCAATCCAGTTTAGAATTCAGTACAAAGTTCTGTTGTATGTCTTTAAATCCATCCATGGCCTGGCCCCTGAGTATATTTCTGAGCTAATTAATATACACCAACCCGTGAGATCTCTTCGCTCTAAGGACCATCTCTATCTGCAAGTGCCTCGATCACGCTTAAAATGTCGAGGTGATAGAGCTTTCTCAGTAGCAGCTCCAAGACTCTGGAACGATTCAAGCTGAAATAAGATTATAAATGATTTATTTGTTGTCTGTCATTCATTCATTCATATTCCTTCGCTTAGTCTCTTATTCATAAGAGGTCGCCACAGTGGAATGAACCGCCAACTTATCCAGCATATGTTTTATGCTGCAGATGCCCTTCCAGCCAAAACCCAGTACTGGGAAACACCCACACACCCCCGCATTCACACACATACGCATGCACTATAGTCAATTTACTTCATCCAGTTCACCTATAGTGCACGTGTTTGGACTGGAGGGACCGGAGCACCCGGAGGAAACCCACACCAACACGAGGAGAACATGCAAACTCCACACAGAAATGCCAACTGACCCAACCGGGACTCAAACTAGCAACCTTCTTGCTTTGAGGCGACAGTGCTAACCACTGAGCCACCCTGCAGCCCTCATGTCAGTAGTTACACAGGAACGTAACAGTGTTGCATGTTGGTTTTGTATCCCGCCAATGCCATCCAAACAGAAGATGATTCACATTGTGACCCAGACAAGGATCTATAAATAACCCAGGCTCTTCCAGAGAGCTCCTCTTGGGTACTAATGGAGAAAACCACCCGGATACAATGACACCTGCATACACATCAATGCATCCGAGCAGCTGCTTTCACGAGTGAATGCACTGAAAATAAAGACGTTCTTTTGACTTATTGTTTAATATAAATATGTAAACTATCATCGAATCAACATGCGTTTACTTAGGAAACAAAATAAGGATTTAATTTTCAATTCATCTTATTTTTTTACCACCCTAATAAATGTTTTTTTCTCATTTTAAGTATTTAATTTAAGTGAGTTAATGCATAAAATGAGAAAAACAACATCTATCAAGGTGTTAAAAAATAAATTCTTTCTTATTTTTCTTATTTTTTGTCTCATTTTAAGAAACAAAATAAGTATTTTAATGGATAAAATACGAAAAATAAATCGATTGTAAAAAATAAATGTTTTTCTTTGAATTATTTACATTTTTACCATCTTAATAGTTTCATTTCTCATTTTAAGAAACACAAGTTTTTAATATAAGTGAGTTCATCCATAAAATGAGAAAAATATTTTCCTTTGAATTAATTTAGATTTTTTTTACCAATTTTAATAGTTTCCTTTCTTATATTAAGAAACGAACGTTAATATGCATTACCTCACTTAAATTAAAAACTATTTTTGTTTCTTAATATAAAAATATAAGAAAAAGAGAAAACTAAATCTATCAGGGTGGTAAAAATAAATGTGTTTTTCCTTTAAAATAATTTAGATTTCTTTTTACCACCTTGGTAGATTTTTTTTGTCTCATTTTAAGAAACAAAATAAATATTTTAATGCATAAAATAAGAAAAAAAAATCGATCGTAAAAAATAATAATTTTTTTTTTTTTTTATTATTTACATTTTTACCACCTTAATAGTTTTATTTCTTATTTTAAGAAACACAAGTTTTTAATATAAGTGAGTTCATACATAAAATGAGAAAGAAATATTTTCCTTTGAATTAATTTAGATTTTTTTACCACTTTTAATAGTTTCCTTTCTTATATTAAGAAACAAAATAAGTATTTAATATAAGTGAGTTAATATGCATTGCCTCACTTATATTAAAAACTTATTTTGTTTCTAAATATAAGAAAAAAAGAGAAAACAAAATCTATCAGGGTGGTAAAAATAAATGTGTTTTTCCTTTAAAATAATTTAGATTTCTTTTTACCACCTTAATAGTTTCATTTCTCATATTAAGAACAAAATAAGTATTTAATATAAGTGAGTTAATATGCATTGCCTCACCTATATAAAATACTTATTTTGTTTCTTAATATAAAAATATAAGAAAAAAAAAGATAAAACAAAATCTATCAGGGTGGTAAAAAATAAATGTGTTTTTCCTTTTAAATAATTTAATTTCTTTTTACAACCTTAACAGTTTCATTTCTCATATTAAGAACAAAATAAGTGTTTAATGTAAGACAGTTAATGCTTAAAATGAGAAAACCTATCAAGTTGGTAAAAAATAAATGCATTTTTTCTTTAAATTAATTAGGATTTTTTTACCACCTTGGTAGATTTATTTAAAATAAAGTATTTAAAGTAAGTTGATGCATTAAACGAGAAAAGAAATCCTCAAGTTGGTAAAAAATAAATGTGATTTTTCCTTTGAATTAATTTGTCTTTTCTAACCTAACAGTTTTATTTCTCATACACAAAATAAGTATTTAATATAAGTGAGTTAATCCATAACATAAGAACATAAATCTATCAAGGTGATATAAAAATAAATGTGATTTTTCCTTTGAATTAATTTAGATTTTCCGTTTGCCACCTTTAATAGTTTAATTTCTCATATTAAGAAACAAAAGAAGTGTTTAATTTCAGTTATGGCTTAAAATAAGAAAAGAAAATCTATAAAGGTGGTAAAAAATAAATGTGGATTAATTTCTTTTGGATTAATTTAGATTTTTTACCACCTTGGTAGACCTTTCTTTTCACATTTCAAGAAAAATAAGTATTTAATGTAAAAATTGAGAAAATTTTAGTAAAATAAATTTTACTTAATTTTAAATTAATTTAAGTCAAATAAAATGAGAAGTTCAGTAAATTAATTTAAGCAATAATGTAAATATTTAACATATAAAGAATAATGATCTATCAGGGTGGTAAAGGAAAAATACATTTGTTTTTACCACCCAGATAGATGTTTTCTCTCAAAAGAAACAAAATAATATTTAATTAAAATGAGAAAAACAAATGTGTTTTTTCTTTGAATTAAGTGTCTTTTTCTGACTCTATTGGCAAATATTTGCTATTAATTTCCTCATAAAGTACAATCACTTAATATTAACAAATTAGTCCCAAAACACAACCAAATATTCCCACTCATTGTGTGCTTGTACTAAAAACAGGACAAATAATACAAACAAAATACAAGATGTTGAAGTGCTATTCATAAATGGCATTTCTGCTGTCAAATATTTCCATGCATTGAATACCTCCAGATTTTTCTGGGCCGGTTTGATTAAATATAGTGACACCGAAGGCTATTAGACATCAAAACAGACAGCAGCTCGGTGTGCGCAGGACTCACGCTGCTCAGATGACGCACACCGAGTAAATTATTACTGAGCTCCGTCTGCATGTGCCGTGACTCAAATCATAATCAGGTCAAAAACAAACAGTGAAATCTCTCATATCACAGCTGAAAATGATGCTGGGTTCAAATTAAGATGAATTATTGGAAATAATTGGCAAGTAGGAGTCAATTAGAAGGTATTTTCTTGTGTTTTTAACCTTATAAATACATGAAATGAAAAAATACTTTCTGCTTTTTAAATGTTTTAGCTAGAACTGTAATACAACCCCAAATCAGAAAAAGTTGGCACAATATGCGAACTGCAAATAATAAAAAAAGAAAGTAGTGATTTCCAAATTTAATTTGATTTGTATTTCATTGCAGACAATATGAACTGGTCAATTTGATTTAATTTGAAAATATACATCCTTTCCTTTCATTCAGACCTGCAACACATTTTTCGTGCTGGCAGCCTAAAGAAAGTCACATGCATTGCTCAGGTGTGAGATTTTCACAGACTTCAACAGAGTGTCAAAATCGTGATAGTTCTGTGAGTCTCGTCTATCAAATCTAAACTTTATTTTGTATTTTCTATTGGATTCAGGTCAGGTGATTGGCTGGGCCATTCTACTGCTTGATTTTCTTTCTCTGAAAGCATTTGAGAGTTTCCTTGGCTGTTTTGAATCATTGTCCTGCTGAAATGTCCACCCTGGTTTCATCTTCATCCTCCTGCTGAAGTAGATCTTGGACTGAAGCAGCTGATATTCATTTACACTGAGGAAGGGCAGAGGGTTGCTGAAGAACTACTGAGAGATTTCAGCTGCTGTCTGGGCTTTCACTGCCAAACTACACCTCCCTTTCTTCATCTGTTCAATACTTTTTCCCTGCTTCATTTCATTTTATTTTTACGCATAACTTCATTGGTAAACTAATTAGATTTGTTTTCTTTGCATATATGGATTTCTTTGGTTGTTATCAACATCCGGGGAAGATTTCAAGTCAACGGCACCTTTAGAAATATGTTTTCTGAGAAAAAAGGTGACGTGTTCAATACTTATTTCTCCCTCTGTATATGTATATTATTACCCTATAAGCCAGGGGTCACCAATCTCGGTCCTGGAAGGCCGGTGTTCCTGCAGAGTTTAGCTCCAACTTGCCTTAACACACCTGCCTGGATGTTTCAAGTACACCTAATAAGACCTTGATTAGCTTGTTCAGGTGTGTTTGATTAGAGTTGGAGCTAAAATCTGTAGGGCACCGGCCCTCCAGGAACAAGTTTGGTGACCCCTGCTATAAGCCTTTAAGGGTGCTTTCACATGTGTGTTTGGGTTAATTTGGTCCAGACCAAGGGCAACAAATGATACATTGTAGCATTTTTCTGCTGTTTTTGGGTCCTTTTCACACCACAATGATTGCTTTGGGTACGGAGACCAAGAAGGGACGTGATGGTGGGGAAAAAAATAGGTGGAAGAAAAAAAAACTGTGGGAGAAATAAAAACAGTGATAGGAAAACATATTTTTTTAAGTTTTTGCATTCCCTTGCAAAGTTTTTCCACAAACACTTCCTGTTCACTTCCTCCTATCATTAAGTCTTTTTCCATATTTCTGATATATTTTTGCTGATCTGGGATCTTCCTATCACTCAGTTTTTCTTTTCCCCCACACAGTTTGTTTTCTTCCACCATCATCATTTTTTTTTCCTCACCATCACGTCCCTTCCGGGTCTCCGTATTTGGGTCCGAACCAGTTGTAAACAATCAAAATGTAGTCATGTGACAGTCCACATCATTCATTGGCCAGATGTTATTGAACGTATTTCCTAAACTGCTTTTCGATTGGTCAGAATTAACGTGTGGGAAAATGCCAATGGAAATCCCGCAAGTAAACAAACCGGCAGACACAAAATGTCGCTTTTTACCATGGAGCTATGACTGCGCTGACTGATTGTATCCCTGCTCATAGTATACTATATAGTTTGTATACATCACTTTTAGACAATCTATAAATTTCGAGAATGAAGCGCGGCTGTGGCTGGAAAACAATGTTTTAATGCATTGCAAATGGCAAAAGTGCATCGCAAGCAAGCGGCAACCTCCCGCTCTCCCTCGTGAAGTTAATATGAAAGTAACCGAAACTGCAATTCATTGAGATTCCGCAAGTCCTGGCTCCATAATAGAGCAGATTTCTATTGAGCCCACTGTTAGAATGGCCAACTTTACAGCAGAAAAAAAGGTGTTTACAGCCTGGTACAAAGAACGATTTTGGTTCAGATAGCTATTATTACCCTTCATGACGACTGTGAGGGGGTGAATTTAAGTATTTTTTTATAACTCGTCTGTTTCATTTATAATAAGTTTATTAAGTCTGCATAATTAAGGGCGTGGCCACTTGAGTGACAGCTAGGTCTTGCTGGTCGCCTTCACGTCACCTCAGCTGATTCCGGCTGATTAGCTGCTGAACTCGGCATATTCATCGTATTTTTGTTTTGTTTTATGCGGCTTTACACAGTTGCTTTTTGGAATTATTTCCTACAATTATCAGATGATATGGCATGCTGTGCGCACTTAATTGTGTTCACAAACCATTCACAAGGCCTCCATTCCCTAGGTGAATGAGATTATATACTTAATACCATCTCTATAAATGTATTTTTTATTTATCATTTATAATTTTCTTTAGACCTGTAAAGCACTCTGACAGATTGATTAGCTATAGGCTATTGATGTGTCATATGAAGCGTTGTCATACTATGTTCTGCCTGCATTTCATCAATAGTCCTGCATTTACTAACACAGACTATATCTGAAGTGTTTGGAAGTAATTCGCGTTTTCCTCCTGTTGAAAAACATCATAAGAACAATGTTTAGTAACTCTGTGTTACAACAGTGTTTTTAAAAGTCTAAACACTTTATTGATATAGTGTACAACCAACCACATGTGGTCAGAACACAAACGAGTCGCAGGTAATGAAGTAATAAGCGTTTCTCCCAAAGAAAAGCATGTCTTGGCAAAATGCCAGCCGGCGTCTGTAGCTCTGCTCATGCTCGACTCTTTGCCCTTGTTTGGTATTCCGTGGTCGGTGCGATGACGTGCGAACAAACTGGCGACGGGTGACCACGCCTACTCGGAGCATCTTTTGCGTTTTTCAGTAGCCTATGGGTGACGTCACGAATACTACGTCCATATATTTTACAGTCTATAATCGCAACTCACTTTAGGAGGATGCGTGAACTAATTTAGCTAAATTCCGGAAATATTACCAGCAACCCATCAAGTAATGTTTTTCATCTCTATCTCTGTTTAAAATTGTTGATAAAGCGCTGTCAACAAATGTTTTCCCTCCACACCCCATAAGATGGGACAGTGCATCGGACTACGGCAGCTGGATTAGTCCAAAAAAGTACTTTTTGCGGTTGGTCTGTTTAACCTCTTAAGGCCCAGGGTGTTTTTTTACATGCATTTTTTTATTTCTCTTTGCTATTTGGGCTTATTAGAACCTAATTAGAATAAAAATCTAAGTATCATCTTTTGATACGATGTATTTTTAGAGAAAAGTGATGTCCATATATGTGGACTCGTGGTCTGAATTTACATAAAACACTTTTTCCTGAATTTTTTTAATGCATATTTAACATAGATTTTTTTGGGGGGGAACTTGCTTTGACTATCCGAGAGTAAAAACTATTTTTTTCCCTATTTTAGACAGTTAAAAATAGTGTTTGGGACATTTCATATGCTGCAAAACAGTTGCAGGATGACACTGTATGTCTGTAACAAAATATAAAACAGTCAAAGTATTTTAAATAGCCACTTAAGAGCTAAAATGTGCTGTCCTCGTATGTGGACACTCAAGCCATAGGAGGTTAAGTTCGGATTATGTTCTCACCACAAGCTAACCACTTCAGGGTTCATTTAAAAAAGCATACCGAGACCACCTCTTCAAGGAGGTCCACTTTTTTAGTGCGCACTCAAGTGCGATTGCTACATTCAGACCTGCACAAATGAATCGCACCAAGAGGGAAATGAACTCTTGTGCAATTCAACTAAAGTAAATAAGGCAGGTGTGTAAACACCCTAAATGTCACTTAAAACTGAATACTGGTATCTTAAAAAAATATCTAGTAAAATATTATGTGCTGTCATCATGGCAAAGATAAAAGAAATCTGTTATTAGGAGTTATTAAAACTATTATTTTTAGAAATGTGTTGAAAAAATCTTCTGCTAAACAGAAAATGGGGGGGGGATACAAAGGGGGGCTAATAATTCAGACTCCAGCTGTATATGCTGAGCACTGTACCATGCGAACATTAACATTAAGGAACTGAATCTTCAGTTATGTATCATCCAGCTGACGGTTATCTAAAGTCTGCAGTTTTCCTGAACAGCCACTCGTCAAAAACCCAGCAACATGTTTCTGGTGCCGTTTGCTAATATATTCAGCGTGATTAACTCTGTCTCGCTCTTCTGAACGTGTTTTTCTCATCCTTCACAGCTCTATCAGACAGCAGCTTGAACAGAGGAAGTGACACGTTTATGAGCTTCCTGTCCTGCAGCAAACACACGCAGCAGCATTATTCATCATCTTTAACTCGGTCTGTCCTCATAGTAGACCCTCACCTTCTCTGAGTCTCCTCCTAAAGCAGATGCATTATTCACATTCAGCCAGAGAAGGGTTTTAGTGCTGATTTATTATTAATCAAATTAAGGAGCTGCTGGAAAACATCTGGGACTTTCCTAGTCAACCCAGGCTCATTGGAGATATGTACACAGGGCTACATTTTAGAGAACCGACAAATACAGTTGAAGTCAGAATTATTAGCCCTCCTGAATTATTAGCTCCCCTGTATATTTTTCTCAATTTATGTTAAAGGGCACCTATGGTAAAAAATCTACTTTTCAAGCTGTTTAGACAGACATGTGTGCATGTATGGTGTATAGACCGTCATGTTGGGGTGATATAAGCACACCCAGTGCTTTTTTTCAATTTAACAATATAAAAAACAGTGGACCAATTGGAGCGGTTTTCAGATCGACCGCAACTTTATGTAGCAGTGCAGTCCCCCCGGCCACCAATATTGATTGACAGGCGCGTCATCATATCCTCAGTTTGTTGATTCACGTCTGCCATTTTCAGCGTGAGTCGAATATCACTAAAGGAACACGCTAGCTCTATTTTTAGTTACAAGGCTCATTGGGCTCAACACAAGAGCAACATAATCGCTCTAATCGGAATTATTGGTTGTATCTTTAGGTAGGTTTGCAAACATGTGTACTTCTCATTGAGTCTACCTTATACTTCAGCCGTTTCCAGAAGCTCCTTGTGATCTTAACTAGCATGCGTTTTAGAATTCTAAACATCGGTTTCTATCAGGGTACACTCAAGTCGACGGCTGGGCGCCGCGGACCGCTGCAGAAACCTATGTTTAGAATTCAAAAATGCGTGGCGCGACGATTCGGGACTCTTCATGTTTCTGCCGCGCCACAGAGAGTGTCTGGTGTGCCGTGTTGCGGCTTCGAGCGGCGCATCCGGTGCCTCAGTCAAAGTTAATTCAGTGTGCGTGGTTATTAGTTTACAAGCTCGGTACTTGAAACTAGCACACAGTTGACTGTAAAACTGTACAAAGACACAAATGATTTTGTACTCTCTGCTTGGTCTGTGTCAGAGTCGTACATGTACGACTGATTGCTGAACCTCTCACTCCTGCTCCTTCTCTCCGTCTGCCTGTCAGACTCTGTTGCAAACGCAGAGCGGGTGAGCTCATGGCCCCGCCACCTTGTTACGTTGGGCGGGAAGCCGAAACTAATTTACATGTGAAGCAACACACCCATAAATCAGCGAGCTGTGGACACGCCCCCAACATGACACTTTTTAACACATTATAATAAAAAAATCTGAATTGTGTTTTAAACTGAACCTAAACTGGCACACTCAGAAGAACCATAATATTAATATTAAATCATAAAAATGAGGTAAACTATGGGCCCTTTAAAGAAAGAGAAGATTTTTGTCAACACATTTCTAAACATAATAGTTTTAATAACTCATTTCTAATAACTGATTTATTTTATCTTTGCCATGATGACAGTAAATAATATTTGACTAGATGTTTTTCAAGACACTAGTATTCAGCTTAAAGTGACATATAAAGACGTTTAATTAGAAGTAAAAGTCAGGGTAATTGGGCAAGTCATTGTATAACGATGGTTTATTCTGTAGACAATCGAGAAAAAAAATACTGCTTAAAGGCGCTAATACTATTGACCTTAAAACTGTTTAAAAACTGCTTTTATTCTAGCCGAAATAAAACGAGTAAGACTTTCTCCAGAAGAAAAAAAATTATAGGAAATACTGTGAAAAATTCCTTGCTCTGTTAAACATCATTTGGGAAATATCTCATAAGATTTCTTCTATGTGAAGCTGCTTTGACACACATTGTAAAAGCGCTATCGAAATAAAGATGAATTGAATTAAAAAGAAAAAAAAAGTCACAGGAGGGCGAATAATAATGCACTGTATGTCACTTTTTGTGTTTACAGATCCACTAGAGGGCGCTGTGTACATTACTGACAATCTCAAATATGTTACTGGGACCTACAGTATGTGAACTTGGCACCCCATCAAAATAAATAAATCCCAAAATTTTGCCATTTGTTTGTGCTAATGTGTGCCACAAAATGGTTGCGGCTGGAAGGTCATGTGGAGGAATAGTTGGCGGTTCATTCTGCTGTGGCGACCCCTGATATAGGGACAAAGCCGAAGGAAAATGAATGAATGTTTGTCAGAGAAAGGACAGTTTTTCACAATGTCTCCCATTATGTTTTTCTTCTGGTGGAAGTCTTAAATCTTTGAGTTTGGCTTAGATATTTTTTTCGATAGTCTACAGAACAAAATCACTGTTGTCCAATGACTTGCTTAATTAACCTAACATGCCTAATTAACCTAATTAAGCCTTTAAATGACTCTTTAAGCTGAATTTGAGTGCTTAAATTGCACTTTAAGCTGTTTAAAGTGTTAATTGTGTGTGTCTTGGGTGTTATTAGCATAATTTGAAAACTTTCTTGCCATTGTAAAGCCCTTCTAGGATCCTCTAGGTGTTGCAGTTTTTTGCAGTAGAGAGACTCTGCAGTGGGGAAAGTGTCGACTTCAGCACCCACGCAGAAATCAATGCCGCAGGCTGATCCTGCCATGGTAAATATCTGGGTTTTTACGCTGAACTCAGAGTTCAGTTTTTAGAGGAGAACAGTCAAGAACTTCTGTCGGTCAAACCCTGGAACAAATCCCTCTAAATAAGCATGTATTTTTAAACAAAATGTATTCCCAGTTGAAAACTAAATCATTTATCGTCATCTACTAAGTGTTGATCTCTACGTCGAGTGTTGATTTGTAATCAGTGGATTTCAATAATCTCAAAAATTTCAAAGAGCTTGTCACAAGTCTATTTAAGACGGATTTAGACACCTCAATCTAAAAACTTAATAAATAATCTTTCCACTGATTTCCACTCTGGTCGAACGGTTTGTTCCTTTTCGCATGCATATGAATGGACGTCTACTACCGGGTTGGACCCACTTTTGCCTTCAGAACTGCCCTAATCCTTGTGGCATAGATTCAACAAGGTACTGGAAATATTCCTCAGAGATTTTGCTCCATATTGACATGATAGCATCATGTAGTTGCTGCAGATTTGTCAGCTGCACATCCATGATGTGAATCTCCCGTTCTACCACATCCCAAAGGTGCTCTATTGGATTGAGATCTGGTGACTGTGGAGGCCATTTGAGTAAAAAGCCCAAGATTCTTCAGTTTTAGTGCCTGAATACTGTTTAGGTGCCCAAAGTCGGTCCTGGACAGCCAATTTCTGCAAAGTTTAGTTCCAACCTCCATCAGACACACCTGGGCTAGCTAATCAAGCTCTTAAGCTGCGGTCACACTGCACTTTTCTACCCATTGGCTTACATTCATTCGCACATGAATGTGTCAGACCGGAAACGCAGACCGAAAAGTTTAAGCTTGGTGAACTCTGACCTGCGAAATCGCATCACTTGACTGCGTGCGACTAATTGAAGATCAAAACATGATCTCTCTGGACAGAAATTTAAAACATGGACCAATTGCTCGCTTTTTAAATGTCTAATCATCTTGTTTAATACTGCCCCTTTTTGCAACGTCATACAACAGAATTGCACACGCACAACTCTAGTGTGACCGCAGCGTAAGCCACTACATCAAAAAGTTACGAATTTCTGTGAGACTGTTTTGTCACATCACAAGGAATGCAATGTTGAGCAAGAGCCACAGAACACATGATTTGTGGAGTCACTGCAGAGTTTAACTATAATAGAGTGAAAGTTTAGCGTTTGCATGTGTTTTTAAGGCCTGTGATTGAGCATTACAAAATAGTTTAATATATTTGGGCACAAAAATGATGATGTTTGGAGGTGTAACCAAAGATTAATGTATTTACTGGTGATGTGACGTTGTGCGCCGAGACTTCGAAGCATGTATCAATAAAACAATACATCTCGCAGTGAAGCAGTGTGCCGGAGCTTGATTCGTTTAGCCCTCATCACGTGATCAGTGACGTCAGAAGCTTCACTTTCGCCTATACCCACGTGACTGCTTCTAATTTTGATTCAAAGGTTTAAACACCCTCATGGGTTAGTAAAGTGTATAGCAAGACATTAGGCGTCGATTACATACGTTTCTACTGTTTCAAAGCACTGAACCGGTCCCACACACCAGTAATTAATCTAAAATACAATAGTAATTTATAGGAAGAAGCTTTTGAAGCATACTAAAGTGTATTAGCGTATTTTTTTACAACTATCTTTGAAGAAAACCACTGCATATCGTAGTGTAGTGTTTAACGGAGACCAGCTGGCGAGCGCATCCCGAAAGCTTCACTCACATAGCCTCCTCTTTAGTGCATTTCCCTCCCATGCAGAAATCGCTGGTTCGATCCCCACTTGGAACTAGTGGGTGGGTAAATGAATAAGATGTAAATACTTTTAAATACCTTGGATTTTACTACAGTCATCTGTGGTGTAATGTAATATATCTTATGTGTAAAAACTACAGTAATTTGTTTATATTACTGTTGTTGTATGACTACATGAATGAGTTGGTCAGTTGTGAACATTTGACAATATTGCAACACAGTGCTTTCCCACACTTTAACCAGAAGAGGTCCTCATCGAGCTCTGATTTAGAAAGCTTCGAGTAACGAACCTTTTTCCAATACAATTTAAGTTTCGTATTGAATTTAAAATATTGCTTCTTACATATAAAGCTTTAAATAATCTAGCTCCTGTTTATCTAACCAATCTTCTGTCTCGCTACAATCCAACTCGCTCTTTAAGATCTCAAAACTCAGGGCTTCTGGTAGTACCTAGAATAGCAAAGTCGAGTAAAGGAGGTCGAGCCTTCTCATTTATAGCTCCTAAACTCTGGAATAGCCTTCCTGATAACGTCCGAGGCTCAGACACACTCTCCCAATTCAAAACTAGATTAAAGACCTATCTGTTCAGTAAAGCATACACTTAGTGCACCACTTAGGGGGCTTCCACACAGGTTATGCATCTTGCTGATATACACTGTGAACATCAGCTACGCTAATTATTTTCTTTATTCTCCATTTCCACCTGGGGATACTCTTCCCGAGGCCCTCAGACTATGCAGAGTCACTGATTCGATCCAAGACCAACGACGAGATGATCCCAAGGTTTCCATATCCTGGATCAGGCCGTATCCTGAGCAGCTACTGTGGTGGTCATGGAAAAGTGGAGAACATGAGACTGATTCCTGTGACGCTCCAGAGACAGACGAGTCTTCGCTGAGGCCAGCTTCCAGCCTCCGCCACTGAGACTGCAGCTCTGCACAAGACATTTGGCCAGCAGAGAAATTAAAATGGTCGTGCCCAACTGAGTCTGGTTTCTCTCAAGGTTTTTTTTCTTCACTTCCACCTTTAGTGAAGTTTTTTTTCCCTCTCCGCTGTCGCCACTGGCCTGCATGGTTCGGGATCTATAGAGCTGCGCATCGTTGGATTTGCTCTTCAGTATTTGGACTCTCAGTAGTGATTATTAAACCACACTGACCTGAGCTAAACTGAACTGAATTTAAACACTACAAACTGAACTACACTGTTCCTATTTACTATGATCTTCTATGTGAAGCTGCTTTGACACAATCTACATTGTATAAGCGCTATACAAATAAAGGTGAATTGAATTGAATTGAACAATTGAGTCGAGCGCTTCACTGGTTCAGAAAGCTTCATTTCACCATCACTAGTATTTATTTATTTATACGTCAGAAAGTTTAATTTTTGTCTTGTTTCTAGCCCTAATACCAAAATTTCAAAACGAAAATAAGCTTATTTCACCTACCCCATTGAAAGAATCTTAATTTTGACTTATTTATTCTAAAGGTCAAAACAATACAGTATTTTTGACTTGATCTAAGTATTTTTTTTAGATAGATAGTAAGAAAAGCATTGTGATTAATTTTAGTGCCTGAATACTGTTTAGACTGTTTAGGTGCCCAAAGTCCTGCAAAGTTTAGTTCAAACCCCAATCAAACACACCTGGGCTAGCTAATCAAATCTTACTAGGCTTTCTAGAAACATCCGTGCAGGTGTATTGAGGTAAGTTGGAGTTAAAATCTGCAGGACACTGGCCCTCCAGGACTGAATTTGGACATCTCTGGATTAGACAAACTATTCATATATTTCAATATTTATCAAAGAAAAATGAGTTATTGCAATATAAAATCTTTCCCATATGATGCATATTTCCTTGTTTTAAATATAAAGAAACCTGTTTAGGATTGTGTGCACCGCTGATGTGCAGATGGAGGAGGAGAACATGGATCTGCCAATTAGCTAATGATTGTCCTGCATCAGGTGCTGTTTACCACATCTCCACAGGGAAGCTCATTAACGCTGAAGAAGTAGAGCGGTTACACGCAGAGGAGAGAGATGGAGGAGACAGGAAAATGAATACCAATCCTCAAGTAAGCAAACTCTACTAATCAAACTGCAACTTGAGTAAGTCTGCATGACAATAGTATAGAGTGTTTTCATCAGTCGGCCATATTGGAGTCACAATGTAAACAAAGCAACTGCACTGAATGAAACTTGCTGATTGTTGCTGCTGAAGTTGATCAGTTGTGATTTGTTTTTGGTGCGCTTTACTAATCTGTTGGACTGGATAAAGCATTTAGAGTATGTTACAACTTTTTAACCTTGGAAAGTTCGAAAAAGTGACTTATGAACATTTTAATAGGTTAAAGTGCTTAATTGTCTGGGTTGGTGTTGTATATTACTCTACACAAATTTTGCCAGAACATTTTCTGTTAATTTACAGACTTCTCTATATATCATTTCTTATACATTATTTCAGGCTGCTAAAATGTCAATAAACGTCACTTTGTTAGACTGTAGAGTTGAATTTTCAGCATAAAAAGTTGAAAGCAGAAATCAACATCCCATAATCCATATTTATCCAAGATGGCCGCCTCCGTGTCGTGCTCTGCAGTAGTGTTTGTGTTAGCTTGTCCTGTCTCGAGTCATATTCCTACAATTAGTTAAAAAATATATTTATTATCAGTTTTTTGTCCTGTCTCTGTTATCCTGTTGCACTGTAGAAGCTCTGTCACCAAAACAAATTCCTCGTATGTGTGAACATATCTGGCAATAAAGCTCTTTCTTTCTGATAATGCAATTCACAACCGTAAATATACGGAAAACACTTGTGAATCACAAAATAGGGGAACTGTAAATTAACAGATATATTTTACAGTGTACAGTTAAGATGTACTTTAAAAAAATCTATCTATAGACTAAACTTTAATTTTTAGAATCAGCACTATTGTCAAACACAATGCAAGGAATAACTGTATAGCATATAAAGGGCACATATTTTACCCCCTTCTCAATATTTAAGATAAGTCTTTTGTGTCTCCAGAATGTGTCTGTAAATGTTCAGCTCAACACCCATCAGATTATTTATTAGACCTTTCAGAAATATTGACTTTCTGCTCTGAACATATTGTAGCTGTTTTTGTTGACTGTGTCTTTTAATGCGAGCTCTCCCCGTCCACCGTTCCCACATTACTGTCAGAGTGTGCCTCAATCTCAGCCTCAGCTGCGTCAGATAAACAGCACAGTGACAGACATGAAGCAGATCTCGTTTGTGAGAAATACTAAGAACTTTCCCAATGATAATTTGTTGTGGAGTTACACTGTCGTTGTCGTTGCTAATTGTTTTTGCACGCAAATGTGACAGGATATGCGTCAATACACAGCTGTTCGTAAATCCATTGTTAATGTACAAAATAAACCTGATTTAACATCCAAAAAAACTGGAATTGAAGCGTCATTTATTATTGTGCTGCCATGCAGCTGTGGTGATGAATTACAGCGATTTACTTCATCACAAACATGCACCGTTTTAAATCAATTTACACTTGTAAAGCTCACTCTTGATCACATTTGATGATGACTGATGATCACAGAGAGCTGAACAGATCTTTTAATCCCAGTTGCTTTGCACACGTTCTGTCTTGTTGATATGATTTTGTGTGCTACTAAAGAGACGGCTGTCAATCAAATTTGTGGGCAGGAAAACCACACTTCTACGTCACGTTGCGGTGGGCCTCAAAATGGGAGGGATTTGGGTTTATTTTAACATCAGGAAATGTAAAAAAGAGACTTATTGTGTTTTATATCAGCCCAATATGACTGTGGTCACACTATACCTACACACAGTTCTGTCCAAACAGCTTACAAAAGATGCTTTTCATCATAGGTGCCCTTTTAATAACCATACACAATGTATTAATTTAACAAAAACAATCATAAAGAAGTGATCTGCATGTTGTTTTGGGTTTCAATTTAGCAATGAAGTAACTGTCCATTCCCAGACGGTCAGCACACATATATGATTCTCCTCAGAGGTATTTATTACCTTTTTAATTTATTCATTTTCCTTCAGCTTAGTCCCATACTTATATATCAGGGGTCGCCACAGCGGAATGAATCGCCAACTATTTCAGCATATGTTTTATGGAACACATACCCTTTCAGCTGCAACCCAGTACTAGAAAACACTCATACACTATCGCATTCTCACACACACACACACACACACACACACACACACACACACACACACATACACACACACACACACACACATACACACATACACATGCATATGCTACGGCCAATTTAGCTCATCCAATTTAACCGGAGCACCGAGAGGAAACCCACACCAAGACGAGGAGAACATGCAAACTCCACACAGAAATGCCAACTGACCCAGCCAGGACTCAAACGAGTGACTTTCCTGTGGTGAGGCGACAGTTCTAACCACTAAGCCACCGTGCTGCCCCATTACTTTTTAATATCCATTGAATGAACAAAAGATTCCTCAATGCCATCAGTGCACAATGTATTGTGTATTTATAAACACTGCATATTACTGGGAATAACATACTATTGATTATTATCCTGGTCTTCACGGTGTATGACAGCATTTCTCACACACAAATCTGAATCCAGAAATCCAGTGCAAACTCTTGCATGCATTGCCCCACATTCAGTGAGTGGGAGTGTGTTTTGGTGTGTCATCACTCAGTCTGCAATGCAGAATTGGAGTGTGTAGGCAGGCTCCAGTACAGTACAGCGCTTGATAACCTACATCAGGAACAACATGTACAGTCCCAAATAAAGCCGGCTCATTATCCACATGACTTTAAATGAAGCATCTATTAAAAAGCATATGGGTGGTGTTTTAATAAATGATGCACTGTCTGCAATGCATCAGTGCAACCCATTCACTTCTAATAATGCCTCATTAGGTGTTATATTTATGCACTCACTAATAATACCTGCATCTGTACTGCAGGTTGACATGGCGTTAATATTTCTGAACACATCAATGGCATTGATTGATTAGTTGCTGCGCAACGCATGTACTGTAGCAGAGATGCAAAACATGCTGCATACCCTGCACCTAACTAGTATGCAAGCCAGCGTTATGCATATGAATATTGCAAAATATGATGCTCACCTGGATCGATGCCTGCGAGACGAATCGGATTTATAAGCGCACTCGATTATAGGCTATCTATATGATGACAATGATTTAAAATACATCTAACAAACCCCTTTCAATGTCAATTACTCATATTCCGCATAACCGACTATAAATCGATGCCGATTAAACTGATTTTAAGCAAATAAATTAGTGCGTGTTATTAAAAGCGAGCTTGGCATCCAGAGAGGAGCCGCGGCGGCGCGCAGGAGGGTCTGCGGCTCTCAGCATCCTCACGGCGGGTAATCATCCACCCCAGTGCCCTTGTTTTCTCCTGTAGTCGGAAACCATGTCTTGGTTCGTGTTCGTAGTGACTGACAGGAGATGTGGCGAACTGCAGACCCTCCTTCAGTCCGTTCTGGCCAATGCAGAGTCTGCTGGAGCTGTTGCTAAGCCCAGACCACAGAGAAAAGCAGAAGAGCAGCAGTTTACGCACACACATACACTACTAACGTATGCCATGTAGTAATAGTGTAAATCAATGTCGCGTTCGCGCTTTTTCCCACAAATTTACTCATTTTGTTAACCCAACTAAGAAACAAGCCAGCCAATTAGCTATACATTCAGTCACAATGACAATATACGTTTTATACACTAAGGGATTTAAAAAAAATTGATTATTATATATTGATGATGGACAATTATGTATTAAGGAATGATTAAGGGTAACACGATAGCTAGCACTGTCGCCTCATAGCAAGAAGGTCGCTGGGTCGAGCCCCGGCTGGGTCAGTTGGCGTTTCTGAGTTTGGGTTGCGGCTGGAAGGGCATCTGCTGGATAAGTTGGTAGTTCATTCCACTGTGGCGACCCCTGATAAATAAGGGGCTAAGCCGAAGGAAAATTAATGAATATTATTATTATTATTATTATTATTATTATTATTATTATTATTATTATTATATAAGTAATGCTTAAGTCATCATTTCATTTTAACTTAATTCATTACTGTTACTAATAATACACAATTATTGAATTCTGAGTGAAATGCAACAGGCTAGAGAGACTTTTCCTAGAATTAAGAGGTGAGAAAACCCCACTTTATTTCATAAAAACTACTAAAAGACCATATTTACATATTTGTTTTGAATATTTTGTGTAAAACAATTGAGACGCTTCTGATATGTGATGTGCAGTATTATAACATTAAATTACAACTCCCAGACACATGTACAATCCTTGCACTATTAAACCTCTTAAGTTATTTGGCACAATCTACAATAAAACAAGTCAATCATTTTAACACTTAAAGCAGGGGTGTCCAAACTCAGTCCTGAAGGGCTGGTGTCCTGCTGAGTTTAGCTCCAACTTGCTTCAACACACCTGCCAGGACGTTTCTAGTATATCTAGTAAAACCTTTAACTGGTTCAGGTGTGTTTGATTAGGGTTGGAGCTAAACTCTCCTGGACACTGGCCCTCCAGGACTGAGTTTGGACACCCCTGATGTAAAGGGATAGGTCACCCAAAACTAAATATTGTCACAATACCACTATAGGTGAATTGAAGAAACTAAATTGGCCGTAATGTATGTGTAGGTGAATAAGTGTGTATGGGTGTTTCCCAGAACTGGGATAGGTCACCCAAAACTAAATATTGTCACAATAGCACTGTAGGTGAGTTGAAGGAACTACATTGGCCGTAATGTGTGATTGTGTATGCGAATGTGTGTATGGGTGTTTCCCAGTACTGGGTTGCTGTACTGGATTAACTAAACCAAATAAAGGTTAAAAATAACCCAACCAAGCACCAAATATTTTTGACTTAATCATTGGGTTAAATACTGTATACCTCAACGTTTTTAGAGTGTGTGTAAAACATATGCTGGAAGGGAATCCACTGCTCAGTTAAAATTGTTGGGTTAAAAATACCCCAACATATAACCCAACTATAGGTTATTATAGCAACATCCCAACTATGGATTATTTTATTCCAATGCATAGGATTATAAAACTTAACCCAATGCATTGGGTTATTTTGATGTTTTTTTTCCATTCTGGTGTTACTACTATTACTATTACTACTATTAATTGTATAATTATGGCTGTGTAAATAAATAACATGCAGTTTTCAAAAATATTGAAAATGCTTTATTTCCACTACATAAGTCACAGTGTTTTTATCCATAGATCGGCTACGAAGCACATGTTTGAATTATCAGTAAGAGTGCTGGTGAAACTAATAGAATAGTTATTAACTAAATAACCCACTAAAGGTTAAAAATAACCCAAACAAGCACCAAATATTTTTGAATTAATCATTGGGTTAAATAAATACTGTACCTCAACGTTTTTTAGAGTGTGCGTAAAACATATGCTGGAATAGTTGGCGGTTCATTCCACTTTGGCGACCTCTGAAATAAAGACTAAGCTGAAGGAAAATGCATGAATTGTCACAATCCAGTTTGGCTTTTTTTTAACACAAAAGAAGATAACTTGAAAAATGTTGGAAACGCGTAACCATTGACTTCCGTAGTGTTTTTTTTTTCTACTAAGGAAGTAAATGGTTACCAATTTCTAACATTTTTCAAAATATCTTCTTTTGTGTTTGACAAAAAGAAACTTAGGCTAAATATTGAATAAATTAAGATTTTTAGGTGAACTATCCCTTTTAAAATGCATATCACTCATTTCTGTTGTCTTTTTTTTTTTTACAGACGTACATTTCTGAGGTCTGAAAGATTCTCCTATGACACATCTCCCTTGTTTGATCTGACAACGGTGATTTACATCCTGAATAAGTGTAAGTAATCATAAATATAAACAAGCTTGTACATGATGACGTCAATTCCAGAATATTTCAATTGGAGAGAGATCTATGTAACTATCGGATCTCCGTATGCACAGTCGTTCTCGATGGCGACATTGTACCAGTTTCCTTTTCCTCCTTTATAGGCACTAGTGACAATCCTGGCCCAGCCTGACTCGCCCTATGACAGAGAAAAACACACAAATAAAACACTTCATGCATGTTTGAGAATGTTAAAGTCCACATGAATCGGAAGCTGCGACCATTTTATTTATTTATTTGTATTTTTTTTGTATTGTGATGCAGTTCTTATAGAAACAGAATATTAAATTAGAAAGCAGTGGGCGTGGCTTGTTTTTCTACAGTGAGCTGATTGGATGTAGTAAAGTAGGCGTTTCTGGAAAAGGGTTTGGGGAGAGTTATTACAACCTAACAGACTCCTCCTCCTCACCATTTCTGTTTGTCAAAACTGACAGTTGGAGGGGGCGTGGTTAAGTATGTTAGCCACGCCCAATACCTCAGACGGACCTAATCTGAGAATTTAACTCCAAATAAACAGGAAGTGCATTTTCAGATTTTAATTAAAGATTAAAAAGGCAAACTATTTTTTTTTCTTAATGACACACAGATAAAATTGTTCACCACAAAACTAGCAATGTGAGCTAACAAAATCATATGGCCAGTTTTGATTTCCTGGGTAATTTTATGTAGATGCATTAAAAGAAACATTCAGAAGCAGGCCCACAGCCAGCCTTGTGACAAATTCTGGAACTTTATCATTGATGGGTGGGTCTTTCGAACCCCCCCCCCCTTGGCAACGGGCCTGTTGTGTTCAGATTGAGAAATTCTTTTTATTATCTGTGCTCCATTTACAGTTAAATTCACAATCATTAGCCCTCCTCCTGTTTCTTTTATCAAAGTAAAAATGACTTTATGTTCAAGTTGCACAGAAATCAGTGTTCTAAAACGAATAATGAAGACAGCAGAAGTCAATGATTGATTTTAATTCTTTAGCCTGACATGTTTACTGCTCCAAAATATTTCAAACGCTTCTTAAAATAAAATATATTGTGTTCACTGGGGAAAACATGACCCAGACATTTAAAAAGGAGTTATTTTACAGCAGTAATCCCAATACTGTGGTATTTTTATCCAGGGTTATCCAGCCTGATCTCACGAGGAAACATAAGTATTTTACGTTTTGTCAGTTTAGTGGCTAATTCGTACATTTTCGTACAACTTAATTCGTACGATCTTAAAAGAGGCGTGGCACCTAACCCCAACCGTCATTGGGTGATGAGCAAATGGTACTAAATTGTACGAATTAGATTGTACGAATTACCCACTACATCAAAAAGTTACGAATTGCGTTGGGGTTATCATGGCGTCAGAATCTTAGGGTGTACTCAAACTAGACTATCCGAACCATGTCCAGTTGCATTTGACCTCCATTTCCTGGTTTGTTTGACAAGTGTGAGTGCTCCGAATCGGGTGCAGTTCAGTTTGCCAGCCCTGGCCTGGTTGGATGAGGTGTGCCAGAGAGCGGTTCAGTTGGGCTCAGACGCGGTATGCTTGTAGTGTGAGTGCAAAGCGTGCCTGAGCATGAAACTGGACACGCAACGTCACTTAAGTGACTGTTTCATATGTATTTATTAAGCATTCTTAATCTTCATTGAACACGAACTGTCATAGTTTATTAAAGATACAAACCCCTCACTGCACGTCAGCTGCACCTTCAGTAATCCTCCTAATACCTGCAGCACGAGGACTTTTTATGAGCATCAAAAGTGGTGGATCTGTTCAGCAAAAGCTTTGGCTGCGTGTCATCACCTCACAAATGACTCAAAGTAATACAAAACGATATAACTAAAGCAATGTCCACAGTGCTGAGCGAGAGCACTTCTCTTCGGTTAAACTGAACAGTCGCATCATCGATGGCGTAAGCGTGCTCCGGCTCAGAAGGTAAATGCAATGTGAGTGTAGGTCCTCAGGGAAAAGGAGAGGGGGGACAAGCACGCTTCGGCACAGTTCAAGGCAACCATGCCTAGTGTGAGTACGGCCTAAGCCTAAGGAGAATGAATGAATGTTTACTGCTCCAAAATATTTCAAATGCTTCTTAAAATGAAATCTATTATGTTCAATGAGGAAAAAAGTTGTTGTTTTTTACCCAGACATTTAAAAAGAACATACTTTAGGGCAGTAAATCACAATACCGTGATATTTTTATCCAAGGTTATCATAGCGTCAGAATCGTAAACCAGTCCATGCCTAGAAACAGGCCTCTGGTAAAGCTGAATGGGTTAATTGCTGAATTCTGTTTCTCTACTAACCCAGAATTCGCCCCAGGAGTTTCTGACGATCCAGTATTCGGTCCCGTCCTCTGTGACGCCCCATCCTGCCACTGAGATGATGTGATTGGGGATGGACAGAATGTGAAATTCAGCAAAAACCCCTCCATCATACGCCTCCAGGCCTTTAGTGGCCATTATTGCACAGCTACAACACAGAATAATGGAGAACATGTTTCAATTCAATGGCAAAGCTCATCCACATACAAATGAAGTCAGAATTATTAGCCCACTGTATATTTCTGTTTAACAAATGTTTTCAACACATTTCTAAACATAATACTTTTATTAACTCATTTCTAATAACTGATTTCTTTTATCTTTGCCATGATGACAGTACATAATGCTTTATAGTGACATCCAATGGCTTAACTAGGTTAATTAGGCATGTTTTTTTTTTTTGTGCTGCTCCTCATCTTTTAATTACAGACTAACTGATGGGGCGTGGTTAACCAGAGGGGCGTGGCTAAACATTTTGCTGTTTCCATTCCATTTGCAACTGTTTCCATTCTGCAAAAACCAAAGTTGCAGCAAACTTTGATTTCAGTATGATGACAGAGATTTCCAACTGAAACTGAATATTAAGTAGGGGGCTGGGTTTTTGTGCTGCTCCTCCCATCTTTTAGTTGCAGAAAACTAACTGTTGGAGTATTTTGAGTCATTAGAGAAGGACTGCTATTCCAGAGTGGATTTTTGGTTAGATTATTGATTAAAGATTACGAAAACAAACTTTTTTTTTAATTGGATAAATTTACATGGATTGATTTTACACAGATTAACCATCCACCTAAAAACTAACAATGTGTGTTAGCAAAATAAATAGTCAATTTTAATTTTACAAAGACTTTAAAGTCATGTAAAGGTCCCGTCATCTAAACTGACACATTATATGAAATACCAACTTAGTTATCTGGCGCATTCTACAATAAAATAAGTCATTAATTGTATCACTTAAAGGGATAGTTCACCCAAAACTAAAAATTGTCATCAATTGTTAACTTAAACTGTTATACTATTTATGCTATTTATACTGTTATGCTATTTTGTTTACTCACTCTTTACTTGTCACAAACCAGTTTGGCTTTCTTTGAACACAAAAGAAGATATTTTGAAAAATGTCTTTTTTTTTTTACAGATATTCATTTCTATAAGATTCTCCAGTGACCGATCTCCCGTGTTTGATATGACAACGGTGATTTACATCCTGAACAATCACACAATAATTGTAAGTAATCATAAATTCACTAAACTGTTATCATTTATTCACCCTTCATTGGTAACAAATCAGTTTAGCTTTCTTTGAACGCAAAAGAAGATATTTTGAAAAATGTTGAAAACCAGTGACCATTGACTTTTGAAGTGTTTTACAAGTTCTAAAAAGTTCAAAATGAATTTAAAAGTTTTATTCTGTTTGTTTAACAGTCAATTAAATGGATAAATGTAAAATAAAACCATGAAATCAAACTTACCTTTATTTAATAATCTAATAATAGAACTGACTTAACAATTTCTTTAAACCAGGAAGTTCCTGTTCAGAAAAAGAGTGTATCCTGTTCTAAATAACTTTCAGTTCACAGCTAACATTACAAAAATTCTAAAACTGACTTTCATTCATTTTTCCTTCGGCTTAGTTTCTTATATATCAGGGGTCACCACAGTGGAATGAACCGTCAACTATTCCAGCACATGTTTTATACTGGGAAACACCCACACATTCTCACATACACACTCCCATACACCATGGCCAATTTAGTTTATTCAATTCACTTATATGGGGGGGGGGGGGGTATTTTTCACATTTAAATGGAAATATCGCTTGTAAAACTTGCCTGATTGGCCCATTTTTAAAGATCTCCGCCTTCATTCGGTCTCGTCCTGAAATGTCCCCGTAGTCTCCTACCTTCCACACTGTGTAGTTTTTAATTATGGAACAGGAACCAAAAAACGAGCATGTCCCACACTGATTAAACGGGTCACATTCTGCAACGAAAAAGAGACGAGTTTATACATTTAATATATAAATATTATACATATTAATATATAAGACATCCGTTCATTAATTTCCCTTCGGCTTAGTCTCGATTTCAGAAGTCGACATAGTGGAATGAACCGCAGACTATTCCAGCATATGTTTTACGCAGCAGATGCCCTTTCAGCTGCAACCCAGTATTGGGAAACACCCATACACACCCACTCATACACTAAGGCCAATTTAGTTTATTCAATTCACCTATAGCGCATGTGTTTGGACTGTAGGGGAAACCGGAGCACCAGGAGGAAACCCACGCAAACACGGTGAGAACATACAAACTTCATACAGAAATGCAAACTAGGCCAGCCGGGACTTGAACCAGCGACCTTCTTGCTGTAACAAGACAGTTCTAACCACTGATCCAATGTGCCATCCTTAAATAAGACTTTTAATATTTAAAAAAGTTGCATGAAACAAGAGATCCAATCGTTTTTTTTTCTTCCTTATTGTGAGTGAAACGGCTTCTTGAATAAGAAATTAAGGGTGGGACTTGATTTTGTGCATGGAGAATTGATTGGTGGTTTGTTATTTGTGGATGTCATGTGATTAGCAGGTTGCTCAGCACCCGTACCAGTAATTACCAATCAGAAAATCCAAAACTTCTCTCTTTCCTCAATGGCATCTCTCTTCAAATTCATATTTATCACAATTTTTAATTGAATTTGCATAGAGATGCCATTTGAAGGAGGAGGGAATTTATTTAGACTGACTATATGGTAAAATAACACAGTGCATGCATATATCGATTATATTAAACAGTTCAATTCACCTTTATTTGTATAGCGCTTATACAATGTAGATTGTGTCAAAGCAGCTTCACATAAAAGGTCACAGTAAATAGGAACAGTGTAGTTCAGTTTTAGAGTTTAAGTTCAGTTCAGTTTAGCTCAGTTCAGTGTGGTTTAATAATCACTACTGAGAGTCCAAACACTGAAGAGCAAATCCAACGATGCGCAGCTCTACAGATCCCGAACCATGCAAGCCAGTGGCGACAGCGGCGAGGAAAAAACTTCACTAAAGGCGGAAGTGAAGAAAAAAAACCTTGAGAGAAACCAGGCTCAGTTGGGCACGACCATTTTAATTTCTCCGCTGGCCAAATGTCTTGTGCAGAGCTGCAGTCTCAGTGGCGGAGGCAGGAAGCTGGCCTCAGCGAAGACTCGTCTGTCTCTGGAGCATCACAGGAATCAGTCTCATGTTCTCCACTCCTCCATGACCACCACAGTAGCTGCTCAGGATTCGGCCTGGTCCAGGATATGGAAACCTTGGGATCATCTCTTCGTTGGTCTTGGATCGAATCAGTGACTCTGCATAGTCTGAGGGCCTCGGGAAGAGTAACCCCAGGTGGAAATGGAGAATAAAGAAAATAATTAGCGTAGCTGCTGTTCACAGTGTATATCAACAAGACGCATAACCTGTGTGGAAGCTCCCTAAGTGGTGCACTAAGTGTATGCTTTACTGAACAGATAAACAGTCCCTCCAAAACTTTGCAAATCCTATTGTAAAGTCATGCAATAAGAAAGCCCCTGTCACTGATCCATTTTGCAGTGTAAACAAAGCAGCGACAAAACGCTAGCCCAGATAGTCATGCAGTGTAAAACAAAGCAGCGACAAAACGCTAGCCCAGATTTGAAAATCATGCAGTCTGAACTCGGCATTAAGCATGTGGGCGATGCGGTGGCGCAGTAGGTAGTTCTGTCGCCTCACAGCAAGAAGGTCGCTGGTTCGAGTCTCGGCTGGGTGGAGTTTGCAGTTTCTCCCCATATTCGTGTGGGTTTCCTCAGGGTGCTCCGGTTTCCCCCAACAAGTCCAAAGACATGCGGTACAGGTGAACTGGGTAGCTAAATTCTCCATAGTGTGTAAGTGTGAATGGATGTTTCCCAGTGATGGGTTGCGGCTGGAAGGGCATCTGCTGCGTAAAAATGTGCTGTATGTGTTGGTGGTTCATTCCGCTGTGGCGACCCCAGATTAATAAAGCCACTAAGCCGAAAAGAAAATCAATGATGCCATTATTGAACTATTATTACTGGAAATTGCAATGCAATGCATCTTAAATGTTTCAAAATTAAATTAATATAATTATTATTAATTGATCACATGAATTAAAGCAATTTTGAAACATTTTTTAAGATTTTTAAATATTTAAGATTAAATATTTTAAAGTTACATAATTAATTGACTATTATTCAATTCAAGTTCATTTGTTTGCCGCTTTTCACAATAATTATTGTTTCAAAGTAGCTTTACTAAAGGTGCACATCACTGCATTACAATTAATTTGGGGAAATTTAGGGTTATTAGTTACGATAACTTTATTAGTTACTAATAACTTTAACTAGTAACAAATAGCTTTTAACAGTTAAAGTTATTATATATAAACATTGTTAACCTGCAGTTATATAGTATATAGGTGATGTGTATATGTACGTTCAATGAAGTGAATTTGTTGTATGTGTATTATTATTACTTATTGATTAATTTGCATCTAATTGTTAAATTGCCTTATATGTGCAACATGTACGAGATTTTCATGGCAACTCTGTGTGTTCTTGCAGACTCAAAGTTTGATGACTTACTTTGATTTCGGGCCTGATAGTTATTGCAGGTCTCATCAGGAATGCCGTGCTCATTTGCATATGCGTAAACACCCAGATGATCTCCTCCAAAGCATGACCCCACCTTGCCACAGTCAATCACGTTCTGCACTGACAGGTACGCAGAAGGCCACGCCCCCTTCCTCTTAATGTTAATGCGGTCTGAATTTATAATGAGGCAGAAAAGCTTGTTGAATGATTCGATGCTAATGTACTATACTATTTACTGTACTTTTTTTTACCTGCGAGAGCACTGGTGGAGCCCATAGCCCAGCATGAGCCGCAGTATTGTGGGATGTGTTGGTTTCGGGTGATGCTCACATAGTTTTTCCCCTCAATGTTGCGCCAGTCCCAGGAGGCGGGGAGATCAGAGACGTTTAAATATTCATGAGGACGGGCATATGTCCTAAAGCATGAATTATTATTATTATTATTATTATTATTATTATTATTATTATTATTATTAGTGTCAATGTATCATCATTTTGTTGAATGAGAGAGTAAAATATACAGTTGAAGTCAAGATTATTAGCCATCCAGTGAATTTTTTTCTTTTTTTAAATATTTCCCAAATGATGTTTTAGCTTTTCACCATAATTCCTATAATATTTTTTCTTCTGGAGAAAGTCTATTATGTTTAGAAATGTTGAGAAAATCTGCTCTCCGTTAAACAGAAATTGAGGAAACATATATACTGGGGGGCTAATAATTCAGGAAGACTAATGATTCTGACTTCAACTGTAAACAGAAGGTAAAGTGCCTTTTTTTTAGATTTAATAGTTCTATCATGCACTACATACTGTACTAATTAATTTGCTAAATATCCTGTCCGAATTTACTAAATGTTTGAAATGTTTAATTAAAATACAGTGATGATCCATTTAATATATACCAAATTGTTTTTAAATGTTCATGAATTAGGGCACATTTACTTGATAAACAAAATGACTTTTATTCTGAAAAATAATTTCTAAATATGAAATGTATAAATACATAAATACCAAATTTATATTTCAAAAATATATGCCTAGACAGCCTGAAAAAAAAAGTTTGTTTGTTTTTTTTCTTCATTTGAATCGTTTATTTTTTCACATTAATATATATATATATATATATATATATATATATATATATATATATATATATATATATATATATATATATATATATATATATATATATATATATATATATATATTAAAAAAAAAAAAAAAAAAAAAAATTATATAATCTGATTTTACTTGTCTGTCAGTTTCTTAAGTAAATTTGTCCTGTTTTATAATGTTTCATGCTGGAAAACAGTTATAAAATAAGGAATATGTATGTGTGTGTGTGTGTGTGTGTGTGTGTATATGTATATTAGTTTTTGCACGATGAGATTACCATATTTACACTACCGGTAAAGTTTGGGGTCAGGTTTTTTTTTTTTTCCCCATGTTTTTATTTTATACAATTATAGCAGAAAAATTAAAACTGAAATTGGGGGGTAAATAAACAGGGGGGGGGGGGGCTTTATAATAATTCAGGGGGGCTAATAATTCTGATTTCAACTGTATTTATTGTATGTAGTTTCAGTTTTACCGTATTTTTGACAAAATAAATGCAGCCTTGGTGAGCAGGAGAAGCTTATTTTAAAACATTTAAAAATCCTACTGACCCAAAACTTTTGACCGGCAGTGTATATAGAATGATATTTTGCATATGCAAAAAAAAAAACAAAAACATTGTATTACCATAGTAAAGTACATGTAAAATTAAAAATGAGCTTTAATAGCATGGTACAATAGTAGTGCATTATGTGGTAAAATCATACCTAGAAATATCCATAATACACCACATGAAACATTACCAGTCATTTATAGTAGATACTGTAGTATTTCTGATTTGTAGAGTGTATTATAGTATTTGCAACACTTTTATTAGTGAATGTTTCAGCATACTGTAGCACTAACTATAGTGAACTGGAAATCTATAACAAATGCAAGCTTTTACTACAATAAATTGTGGTGTGTTGTAAGAATTAAATGTAGAGTTGTAGAAAACTATTAAGGTAAAGATGGTTTTATATTCGCATATTCGTTCAGTGACAACATGTAACACGCATGTGACAATATGGGGAATTTTGTTTACCATTGTATTTTTAATATTCGTTCTAAAAACATATGACTTCGTTAACGTTAGCACTATTTATTTTACGTGACTGAGAACAATGTTGTACGTACTTTGATAGTTATCGGCTGCTATTATGATTTCACTATTTAGAATTTGCAAAAATATTTTTCTGTAATTATATTAAGGAGAAAGTCTGAATGTGTGAATATAAAACCAGCTTTACCTCAATTAGAAAACTTCGGGAAATTTGTTTATTACTAAACGTGTATTACCACAGCAAATATAGGATTACCGTAACAGATCAGCAAGTAATTCAAGTACTATACTGTAGTATGGTTCTAGTATGCACTATAGATTAGTATTTTTTTTCTGCGGGTCGTATTGTAAGTGACAGGTTAGTGAAAGATATTTCCTACTTTATGAATGACGCTCTGTGGTCCTTCATCGGTTTATAACATGAATCTGACAGAGGCTGAACTTCAGTGAATCCTCCAGTGTGCACAAATACATTAAGCAGAAATGAAAACCACAACACAGCAGGCGCCATGATGAATGTTTACATCTGAGTTTGACACTTCAGAAAAACGAAAACTAGAATTTTGGTGCCCTCTAGAGCTCAGGAGAGAAAGTGCTCGCGTTTGTATGGGCTCGATCAATTCAGCAGGCCATAGACTGAATATAACTATATTCATATAAATGCAGAATTATGAATATACCAGTGGTCCCCAAACTTTTTTTTTCTGCCAGGGCCACTGCTTTTTTTTTCTTTAATGGGGGCCGGTGTTGTGCCGAGAATCGCATCCCTGCCGTAAAATGCACCCCCTCTGAGCATACCTGTCAACACTGGGATGTGAAAATGAGGGATATGCCCACCATAATTAGGGACCCCCCCCCCCCCCCCAATTTAAACTGATTCATTGATGATGAGTAAATACCGTACAGTGGTCGTCCATGTAGACGGAGCATAATGTAAGCAGGGGTGTAGCAACCAGGGGGAGAGGGGGGGTTGGGGGATTCGTCCCCCTCACTTTTAGACACAGACCATTTTGGAAACAGGTGATTTAATAATTATATGAACGAGTGATCTCATACAGCTGTACCCCACCCCCCCCCCCCCCAACTTTTAAAATGTCCGCTACACCCCTGAGCCTAAGCACAACCAAAGAGCTTAGAATGACCAAGAGGCGACACTCAATAGAACGTTCCATTGCAATAGCAGCGCCCAGCAACAGCCCCACGATTCTGCCATTTTGTAGTGAAAGAAATCTGCCAAATATTATCTGGATGCAGCCTTTATGATGCAAGCTGAGATTGCATCACTCGGCGATGCAATGTAAGACACAATGCCCTCAATGGAGTGAGTGACGTGACGGGTAGGGTTAGAGGTGGGGTTAGGTGAGCGCATTAAAAAGCATTGGATGCAGCTCAGATTGCACTGCACCAGGTCTGCATCCAGACCCCTCTCGATTGGCCGTCCATTGGATCTTATTGCTGTCGTGATGGCAAGCAGCTGCTTTGTTTTTAAACAGCGCATTAAAGCTGAGATACAACCTGAAAGACGACAATACAACACTTACTATCACAATCATCAGCGCTCTTATAGTAGTTTATTTTACAGACTTATGGCTCGTTTCCACTGACTGATACAGTACGGTACGGTTTAGGTCGGTACGGGTCACCTTTATCAGGCTTGCATTTCCACTAACAAGGGTACCCTTTTGGTGGGCGTGGTGTATGACAAAGTTTCTGTATGTCTACAATAAAGCTGTACGAGTTGCACACATCATATGAGAAGCTCTTCTCACCAAACAGATGCTTTACACACATAAATACTTGTTGAAATGTTTATTACTAACTTTTCTATGAACATGAGTTGATTATAACTGCAGATGAATGACAGTGCGAAACAGCCTACTGTAACGTCTGTAATTATATAAAATAACTAAATAAATGAACATATATAAACACACACAGCCCCTTACAGTCTCCGATATGTTACCAACTACAGAAGAACTACACACAACAGACATTTCATCTGTATTTAGGTTCAAAAACAACACAAAATATAGCCTAGAGTTAGTGAAAACCTCTTGTCTGTGTATGTAATCTTCAGCAGCACATGTAGCCTCTGTTAGAGAGTAATTCCGTCATTCCCAGTTCACATTAGTCCAAAAGGTAAAGATAATAGTTATAGATGGCATTTTGTTCATGTTTGCTGAATAATAATGTGCTCCTTTTTTCCGGCTTCTCCTTTGTTTCTTCGCACTTCCCTCTCGCGTTTGTCAGTGTCTGACAGGATCGGGTTTCAAAAGCACGTCAATAATCAAGCGCAGGTTATTATCATCAGCTCAAGAAGTTTGTTATTTCAGATATAGACGTGCGGCGAACTCAAGGAAAGAGAAACCGTACGCGCCTCAGACTGCCTCGTAAAAAACTATGAGGCAAAGGGTAGATTCTGCTCTACTCCATGGCTTTGTAGCTGTTCATCAAGACGACGACAAGGTTTGTTTGAGCCTGGAACACCCATGGCTCATTATTATGTATATGTAATTCCGCTGTAATCTTCTCGTTGTGGATTTTAAACATGGTGGGTTTTTTGTTTTCATTCTGGCTTGTTGCATGAGCGAGTGACGTATCTCTGTAAACCAATAGTGTTCAGCTGCGCATCTAGCTCCGCCTTTTAAAGGGGTGTCGAAAAAGTGGTACGGTTCGGTACGCCTTTTGACAGTGGAAACGGCCATAAAAGCGTACCGTACCGTACCACTCAGTGGAAACAGGCCATTATAACAAGAATCACCAAGAGGTGACACTCTAGTGCAATTTGGGAATCAGCCACTAGATGGCGCAGTGGCCAAATGGTGAAATCACGGGGCTGTTGCTGGGCGCTGCTATTGCAATGGAAGGTAAGTCTAGATCGGGTATGTTGCTGGCCGGAAGTGCGATATGCGCATTTAATAAAGCAGCATTTTTTATGACACTGTATAACAATAATTAATATTTTTGCTGTACTGCGACGGGGGGGTAGGCGTTACAAAATTCAATTTATTGGGTAATTTAATAGATAACATAAACAATACTCTGTACAATTGCTGTTTTTATGTTACTGTGAACGGTTGGGTTCAGGTGGGGGTAGACGTTAATAAAATACAATAAATTGGAAATTTTATAAATAATAGAAATAATTATCATTAACTTCCGGCTGCAAACGTATCCGATCTAGCAACAACCACAATGGAACTTTCTATTGAGTGTCGCCTCTTGGTCATTTTAAGCTCTTTGCTTATAATATGCTGTTGTTCTATTGGAATTTATTCCAAAATGGCTGCCGCGCCATCTAGTGGCTGTTTCCCAAGTCGCACTAGAGTCTCAGCTCTTTTGGTGATTTGTATGTTCTTTGGCACAATTAAAGAGCATAGAATCACATTGCTATAACATGTGTTGTGTACATGACATATGTAGACTTTACACTTGAACAGGCCAAGTCAAACGTTGCAACTGACTTCCTGAATTTTAATTAATTAAAAAGTAAAAATAAAAAACATCGTAAAACATCTGATTTAATTTTATTTTTATTAAATTAGTGAACAGACTGCATTTAAATTGGTGAAACTGTTAAGTTGGCTGACAGACTAATAAAGGAACATGTAACAACAATTTTTTGGTCAAGTATCTGACCTACAAAAAACATTTTACAAAAATGGCCTATTGTATGGAAAATCTAGACTGAGCTTTTACTTAAATACTTTGTACTTTGAATTCAATTAATTTAATCAAATAGTTAATCAATTAAAATTAAATTACAATCAATCTGTAATGAAATTAATATAACATCCATGTAAAAAAATAAGGGACACATACATCTGTCAGATATGATTAAACTTGCTAGCTAGATACAATAGCTTTAACACTTGAAAGCTATACCAGTTTGAAGCTGAAAAAACAGTGAATTGAATTATATGAGTGAATAATACTTCAGAAATACAATTTTAAACCGTCTGAGCAATATTCTGAACATGATTTATTTACCACAAGGTTTGTTTTATACTGCATAAATGCTCATATAATGCTAATTTCTATCAGAGTCAGACTGAGGAAGGGTCTAATTGAGAATGTTTAGTATGAATATCATCACTCAACAGTTATTCCTCCATTCAGGAATTAATTTAGTTGCAACCGTCACCACTGGAAGTTTAAATATTTCAGTATATTTTGCAGTAATATTTGTATAGTAGGCTAATGAGTACTGTTTTGAAAGGAATTGAAGCGAGTTTTAGATATCAGACCACCCAGGCTAAATGAATGTTGAATGAGAGGAGGTTTGTCCTGATTTATTTTGGATGAGCTTTTGCGTATTTGATTGTGTTAAAATGTATTAAAATGTAGCCAAAACATAATTTTATCTCCCAAATAACTTCTATTTCCCATATATACTGTATTTAGCTGGTCGTCTACAGTTGTTCTGTTGTAGTGAGTCATTCTGACCAGCAGGTGCCGCTAAATCCATTGAAATGTTTGAGATTCCAAGCAATTGTAATATCATTGCAACACGTAATATTTTACAGCGAAATTAGCATATTTATTAAGGATGGTATTTTGCACATTTAAAAATATGGTATTTTCAGAGTTCAAAACACGTTTAAAAAAAAAAAAAGAAAAGGGAAAAAAAAAAAGATTGCCTGCTCAAATGGCATGTAGGCAGAGAATCATTTGAGGCAGAGAATTATTTGTAGTGGTGTCCGAAACCATAGTGGACTTTTTGAAGTGCACTTAATCCCACAATGCATCATGTCAAATTTCCCAAGGGATATTTAAAAAGTCAGCATGAAATCAAAATTTACTCTTATGTATATAGTAGTTCTTGTTTATGAACGCACTTTATTATTTATTAATAATAAAATATGTGCACTTTTATTATTAAAAAAATATTAATTTGCAAATACTATATTTCTGGTAACACGGAATTCCTTTAGGGGGGGCTATTAGTCCTTCAGAGAGGAGCTCTGTTCTTTAGGGCTGGGCTATCAATGCTGTTAGGGTAGTGCTATAAGTCATTTAGGGAATGACTATCAGTGCCTTTAGGGCGGGGCTATTAATGCCTTTAGGGCAGGGCTATCAGTGCCTTTAGGGCATGGCTATTAAGGCCTTTAGGGCTGGGCTTTCAGTGCCTTTAGGGTGGAGCTATTAATGATTTTAGGGCAGGGCTATCAGTGCCTTTAGGGCGGGGCTATTAATGTCTTTAGGGCAGGGCTATCTGTGCCTTTAGGCTGGGCCTATTAATGTCTTTAGGGCAGGGCTATCAGTGTCTTTAGGGCGGGGCTATTAATGCCTTTAGGGTGGGGCTGTTAAGGCCTTTAGAGCAGGGCTATCAGTGCCTTTTAGGGCGGGGCTATTAATGCCTTTAGAGCAGGGCTATCAGTGGCTTTAGGGCGGGGCTATTAATGCCTTTAGGGCGAGGCTATTAATGCTTTTAGGGCGGGGCTTTTAATGCCTTTAGAACAGGGCTATCAGTGCCTTTAGGGCGGGGCTATTAATGCCCATAGGGCGGGGCTATCAATGCCTTTATGTCGGGGCTATTACTGCTCTGATGCTAAAGCATTTTAAGCTCTTTGAAAGTGCTTTATAAATTTATTTAACTAAATTAGACTATCAGTGCCTTTAGGGCAGGGCTATCCATGTCTTTAGGGCGGGTCTCTCAGTCCTTTAGGATGGGACTATCATTTCTTTATGACAGGGCTATCAGTGTGGAACTATCAGTCATTTAGGGCGGGGCTATCACTTTATGGTGGGGCTATCAATTCTTTAGGGTGGTACTATCATTTCTTTAGGGTGGGGATATTAGTACCTTTAGGGTGGAATAATCAGTCATTTAAGGTAGGTCTATCAGTGTATTTAGGGTGGGTCTATCAGTGCCTTTAGGGCGGGGCTATCACTAAGGCTGGGCTATCAGTTTTTTAAGGCGGGGCTATCATTTCTTTAGTGTGGGACTATCAATGCCTTTAGTGTGGGGCTCTCAGTTTTTTATGGTGAGGCTATCAGACTTTTGGGCCGGGGCTATCAGTTCATTAAGTTGTCTCATTTCTGTCCTGCCTTCGTGGGCAGCAGTGTTTCAAATGAATATGATACGATTCCATCTATAAAATGTAGCTCCTTCTGAAACATTGTGCAGCAAAGACATCTGACGGTGATTCCAGTGGACAGTTATCCGGTTTAAACTGGCATTCAAATCTAGTCTTCCATCGATTATAATCAGTTCTCAAAGGATGAAATCATTTCAATTAAATGAACATCACAATTGGGAAAAAAAGGATAATCTTTGTTTCATGCTTGTGTTGCTCTGACTATATAATGTCTTATTTCTTTTTAATTTGTCTAGAATAAAGAAACTTATACGTACTAAAATTGTAAAAACTCCTAAGGTCAATATTATTAGACCTATTCATATTTTTTTCTCTCTCGATTGTCTACAGAATAAACCACTGTTATACAATGACTTGCCTAATTAACCTATAGCTAAGCCTTTAAATTGCACTATAAGCTGAATACTACTGTCTTGCAAAATGTTGTGTGTCCTCAGGGCAAAGACTAAATAAATTAGCTACTAGAAATTATCTATTAAAACTATTATGTTTAATATATAGTATTATATTATTTAAAATTTGTCTTCAGTTGTATTTAGTCAATTTAATAATAATAGAGCAATAATAAGACTGAAGTGTTCTGAAGATTCTGGACTGTAAGTTTGCACGTGTTGTTTCTTGATCTAACTTTACTGTAATGAAATCATGGCCAGTGCTCATAACTTTGGGAAGTTGTTTAATGATCAAACTTTGTCCACTCAGCAGTGTGTGTGTGCACTCAGATCGCAGTGTGATTCAATTTAGCTTCCACCTGCAGTTCATAATGTCAATTAAGCATTAAATGCACATGAATCTCCTGCCTGGATCAGAGAGAGGAGAGTTTTTCCACTGGGTCATGACATGATCTGAATGCAGACAGGCAGGACCACAGATCTGATTGTGGACTTTTAGAGGAACGAAATCAGCCTCCATCAGCATGAGTACATTCATAATCACCTACTATAACTTCTGTGCTGTTTTATTGCAGTTTGAGGCTTGTACAGCATGCATAACATACATTTAAAATCTGATTTATTTCTGGGGTGGCATGGTGGCTCAGTGAACACAAAATATAAAACTACATTAGCCCTGTGTGAAAGTGTTTGCCCGCTTAACAACTGTTCGGGCCACCGTTCAAGTGTGTTTGATCTAAAACATGCAAACATGCAAACAATAAGAATTCGATAAAATTCCTGCATTTCATTGCCTTGTACTTGTACATGTGTGATGACAATAAATTGAATCTAATCTAATCTAAAGGGGCAAACCCTTGCACTGGGGGGCACCATGCACTGTATATGTAAATTTTTATTTTTAAAGTTTTGGATGGTAAATTAGCACAGTATATCTATCTAGTTTGCTAATATACTGTAAAAATATTTCTAATATCAGATCCACAAATAAACTTTTCTTATACATACATACATTTATTTTCTTTTCAGCTTAGTCCCTTTATTCATTAGGGGTGGCCACAGAGGAATGAACCGCCAACTTATCCAGCATATGTTTTACACAGCGGATGCCCTTCCAGCTGCAACCTGGGGAACACTCGTACACGATCATTCACACACATACACTACGGACAATTTAGCTTACCCGATTCACCTGTACCGCATGTCTTTGGACTTGTCGGGGAAACCGGAGCACCCGAAGGGAACCCACGCCACACATGGAGAACATGCAAACTCCACACAGGAATGCCAACTGACCCAGCCGAGGCTCGAACCAGGCAATTGTGCTACCCACTGCGCCAACGTGATGCCCTATATATATATATATATATATATATATATATATATATATATATATATATATATATATATATATATATATATATATATATATATATATATATATATATATATATATATATATATATATATATATATATATATTATATATATATATATTTATTAATTTTCTTTTTATTTATTTATTTTTTATTTATTTATATTTATTTAAAAGTGTATGAATAAATGAATAAAAAGATTGACTTTAAATACAATACAGATGAGATTAAGTGACGTGTGATATGTTTAATGAGTGGTTTAGCTGAAATCAACAACAACAATTTTGTTTTCCATGATTACCATTTGATTACCAACAGGAAGTGTATTTTCATATTTCAAGAAAAGATTACAAGGACACCCTTTTCTTTGCTCAATGACGTGCACAGATGAATTGTTCACCATAAAACTAGCAATGTGAGCTAACATAATCAATATGGGTAATTTCATTTGTACTTTAAAATTTGCCTGTTTAGAACAGTGTAAAATAAGTCTCTGATGTCCCTAGATCGTGCATGTGAAGGTTACACTAAAAATACCACACAAATAATGTTTTATAACTTTCTGAAACTGACTCTTTTAGGCTTTGATCCTAACAGTGTCATTTTGATGACTAGTTTGAATTTAAATGATATTGTGCTCTTTTTAAAAGAGGGCGGAGCTACAAATGCCTATGTGTCAGCATAGTGGCAGATCCAAAACAAGACTAATACTGCGTTCACACCAGATGCGGAAGAAGCATCAACCTCGGGTGATTTACATGTTAAGTCAATACAAAGACGCAAATAGAAATCCTGCTGCATGATGCGCGCGAATAACACGATTTGTGCATTAAATGCTTGAGTTGGAAAATCTGAACTTCAGCGGACATTTGCGCCACGTTAACCAATCAGGAGCTTTCTCTTGTAGGGGAGGGATTATGACGTAGCGCCTGTTGTTGGTGTCCCTGGGTAAAGCCTCCTGCCAACACTGGGCAACAGTTCATCAAACTGGGCTCTGCTCAGTCGGAAGCACCGCTGAAATCCTCCATCATCCAGGGATAGTTTCTGGAGGAGTTGATGAACACAGAGCTGGATGCACCTCAGAATGGATCTAGTGGACTCAGAGACGGCTCCAAATGAATCTATGCTGTTTTTCAGTCGTACTAAAGCACATAAACACAGCTACTCTCTCATTAAAATCATTTAGCAACAAAGCTAGAGTCACTGGGCAGATAGAAGCCCTGCCCGTCATGCAAATCTGCGTCTATTGTGAAGTGAATTTGACGCACGAATGAAGTGAGAACTCAATGTTCTTGTATCTATTTACACGTGAATATCGCGATTTATCCACGTGTACCGCATCTGGTGTAAACGTATCATAATAGAGCCTTCACATCAGACTCTAAAAGCTTATATAGCACTTGCTCACTGCTGCTCTTATAGTTGTGTAAATTGCTTCCTTGTCCTCATTTGTAAGTCGCTTTGGATAAAAGCGTCTGCTAAATGACTAAATGTAAATGTAAATGTTATACACTTGAAGTGAGTTTACTCACTTCATTCGCTCATCAAATTTTGAAATTCACTTCACTAGGCACGGATTTGCGTCATGGGAGGGATGTCTGTCTGGCTGGCGACTCGTTTCGTTGCAAAATGGCTGACATGAATTTCATTGAGATGGAAGCTGCGCCTTATGTGCTTTGGAAGGCTGAAAAATGGTGTAGATTTGTTAAGTGCAGTGTCTGGGTCTATCAGATCCTTCAGAGGTGCACCCAGCTGCGCCTGGATGACGGCAGCTAGAGCAAGCTCCTGGTTATGTTAACACGAATGTCCGCTAAAGTTCGGATTTTTTTTTTTTACTTGAGCAATTTGCGTGAATAATGCCCGAAGTGAGTCCAACCCCTTATCAAGTCACCCCATATCATTCTATTGAATCGCATCATTTGCACCGCCTCATCCTGTGGCCTCATCCATGAATGTCTAATTGTTTTTTTCAGGGTTTCCGCAGGGTCTTAAAGTCTAAATTTAAAAATTTAAATTTTATGCTTTAAAGTCTTAAATTCGCTGTTTTAGGTCTTAAATATTTTTGCTCAGGTCTTATTTTTTCGGTGTCTATGTAACGTTACATCTAATGCTCATTTAAATTCTTTTTGCGCTGCGAATGTGACGTCATCGCTGTATTTGCGGAGGTTCGCTTTGGGTGGACGCGACATGATTTCAGCTGGCGGAGCTCACAAAATTTTTTGAGACTCGGGTGAAGTTCGCGCTGCGCCACGTTTGATTTGAGTTGAAATTAAAACACTTTGAAAAGATTTTGTCTGAAACGGGTATGACTGTACAGACATATTTATGATCCGTCCATGCGTGATCATAGGGAGAACCTGATGACCAATAATTCTTGACTAGAAACTGCAACAGCAGTGGGAAAGGAGGAAAGTTTTTGGAAATGTTTGGAAAAACCTGAGGGAAAAGTTTGTTAAAACAAAAAGAGAGGCCATGGCAAAGTGGAGACCCAGGTGGTTTTAATATTACAGAATATGTTTTTCCACCATTCACAGGTTCAACACTGATGTTTATATTATATTTTGAAGTTAAAACAATTTAATAGCTACAAAACTAAAATGAAGGAACAAATTATTTCTTTGATAACTGGAAAGGAAGATATGAACCTGTCAGTTTACAATATACTGATGCCCTATTTTTAGGCTTTATTGGTTATAATGATCAGGAATGTTGGACCATTATTGCCTTTTTAGCTTGTAAGTAGAGGACAGAAACTAGCCAGAGAGTCATGTGTGAATTGTTGAGTGGGCAAAAAAAAAAAAAAAAATCAGTATATTTAGTATGTGTACTTTTTTTGCTTTTATTCTCGCCATAATAAAAAAAAATATATAATTGTAGAGCAACCCATGTTCTGTTACCATTAATATTTAACTTTAATAGGTAGAACTGTCTGAGATATGAACAAAAGCAAGTGATGCATCAAAGTTTGATTTAAAAAACTTGAATGGTTACAGAAATCGTAATCGTTAAAATAAATAATAAAAATAATAAAAAATAATTAGTTTAAAAATCTTGAATGATCATAATGATATGACCTAGTTCTGGAAACTTTCTTCTTCTCTGTTTATCCGTCTGACTTTACTGTCTGTTTCTTTTGACCGCCCCCTGTCATTTAAAAGAATATCTCAATGGTGAACACGTCGAGTATAAAAGCCTCGTCTGTTCCGTGAGGTGAGCGATGCGGCGCTAGTCAAAAGTATAAATCAGCCTTAAGATGTTTGTTTTTTCTGTAGCTCAGTGGTGCATCTAACCTGTCTTTAGTACTGTTCAATTTGAACACATTTATTTTACCACTAATTAAGTAATTTTGCATTTCCTCTTTACGGGTATGCGTGTTTTTGAAATTGTGATATAGATCTTAAATGTAATACTTAATGGTTTCAAAAGGTCTTAAAGTCTTAAATTTGACATCACGATATCTGCAGAAACCCTGGTTTTTGCATTGACTTACCATGTCAATCACTCATGCGTTCACACCGGACGTGGATGAAGCATTAAGCATGAGTAATTTACATGTTAAGTCAATGCGAAAAGGCGAATCATTCAAATACGATTCATTGGATTTAATCAATTTAAGCTAAGTGGTTGCAAACAACATATATGGGCTGAATTTGAACAAATTAAGGAGAACATAACTAAATTTAATTTGTTTGTTCAAATTCAGCCCATATATGTTGTTTGCAACCACTTACCTTAAATTGAGTAAATCCAATGAATCTGGTTTTTTTTCCAGTGTAATCCTATCCTAATGAGGGAGGGGGTCACTAATGGGCGGGGCTTTCCCCCTCTGATGACATGGACAAAGGGAGAATTTCAATCAAAGTGTTTCTGCAGACTGTTTTGATCAAGTGTGATTATAAAAAATAAAACGAATACATTTTTACCATTAAAAGCTGCTTATATCCAGAGATATCAGTTGTAGACTGGTGTTTAAACCCCATATAAAAGTGATTTTTGCATAATAGGTGCCCTTTAATCAGTCTGTCTTTTAGTCACAGTACCTTACAGAAAAGGACATTTGCCTGTTGACGGAACCAAAAAACTTTGAAAGATGAAGCTTAAAAGCCTCAGTCGGCTCTTGAATGCTAATTCTAATTGTATGGCTAACGCATCTTTAATAATGCAGAGCTTTAAGGGTAGATGGTCATCCGTGGTTGAGAGGTTATCAATGTTTCAGGGCTCTGATGATGATGATGATGATGATGAGCATGCCTAATGAAGAGAAACAGGCTTCAGTGACATCACACTCACACAGCAGATCGTGCGCTGTGATTGGCTAATCATGTGGACAGGTGACTGTGGTTGTTCCAGTATAGAGGAATCCATTATTAATATTCCCAATTGTGGTGTTTTTAACTAGCACATATTCTCTTATGTGAAGACAGTAAAGCATGCCTCGGTGATGGATGCGGTTGTCAAAGTGTTATTTTAATGTGGTGCTTTTATCGGGTTTATTTTTTATTAATTTGAAACTTTTCTGTTAGCATTTGTTGTGGTTTTAGGTCCTGTTCCCACGAACATGGGAATTTTCAAAACCAACCTTTTTTAAATGCGGTTTGGCTGTTTGTACGCACAAAAATGAATTTTCAGGTGACTGAAAGCATAGTTTTCTGAAAGCAGAGTGGTCGTGTAAACATTACAACTACCTGACAAAAGTCTTGTGGCCTATCCAAGTTTTAGGAACAACAAATAATAACTTGACTTCTAGTTGATCATTTGGTATCAGAAGTGGCTTATATGAAAGGCAAAGGCCTCTAGATTACGCTTATATTACCAAAATAAAATATGATCATGCCTTGATTTTTAATTAGGACAGTAAGGTCTGACTTTGCTTAGACAAAAGTCTTGTCACTGAACAGAAATAATGTCCAGTATAGAATATAAAGTCATGCTGCAGTGGAAACAGAATGAATATTGTGTCTGACTCCATCATGAGCTTGGAGGACTGCATCCATACATCTCTGCAATGACTCAAATCACTCATTAATAAAGTCATCTGGAATGGCAAAGAAAGCGTTCTTGCAGGACTCCCAGAGCTCATCAAGAGTCTTTGGATTCATCCTTAATGCCTCCTCCATCTTACCCCAGACATGCTCAATAATGTTCATATCTGATGACTGGGCTGGCCAATCCTGGAGCACCTTGACCTTGTTTGCTTTCAGGAACTTTGATGTGGAGGCTGAAGTATGAGAAGGAGCGCTATCCTGCTGAAGAATTTGCCCTCTCCTGTGGTTTGTAATGTAATGGGCAGCACAAATGTCTTGATACCTCAGGCTGTTGATGTTGCCATCCACTCTGCAGATCTCTCACACGCCCCCATACTGAATGTAACCACAAACCATAATTTTTCCTTCACCAAACTTGACTGATATCTGTGGGAATCTTGGGTCCATGCTGGTTCCAATAGGACTTCTGCATTATTTGTGATGATTAGGATGCACCACCTCTAACTTGTACAACTTGTATGCAATGTACTAACTTAAATACTTACTTGCGCATTTGGTGTGAACCCAGTATATAAGGCCTATCGCACCTGTTGGTTCAGCATTCCCTTAACATGCATCACAGCGTAGTTTCACATGGGCAAATATTTTTTTTTTCAGTTTATGAACTGATTTTTGTCAGTTCGTGTTTCTGTGTGGAGTTTGCATGTTCTCCCCGTGTTCACGTGAGTTTCCTCCGTGTGCTCTAAACATATGGTATAGGTGAATTGGGTAAGCTGAATTGTCCATTGTGGGGGAAACCGGAGCACCCAGAGGAAACCCAAGCAAACGCAGAGAGAACATACAAACTCCACACAGAAACGCCAGCTGACCCAGCCGAGGCTCGAACCAGTCACGTTCTTGCTGTGAGACGACAGCACTACATGCTGCGCCACTGCGTCGCCATAAAATGTAATTTATATATAAAACTAAAACTATATAAATTATACACGCATATATAAAAAACATACAGATTTAAAGAGAACCACAGATCTTCCTGCAAAAGACCAGCTTCTGCTTTAAACTGGACTGACTGAGTACCTACTATTAAATATCTACTTTTCAAAAATATACAGACAAATGTAAAATACAGTAAAACAGCCTAAAGCTGCAGTCACACTGGGCTTTTCCTCCCATAGACTTCCATTCATACGCACACGAATGCGTCAGACCAGAAACGCAAGGTCATGCCTCAAGTTTCGCAAGTTGCTGCAGTGCAAAGTTCAAGCTTGGTGAACTCTGACCTGCGAAATCGCATCACTTGACTGCGTGAGACCAATCGAGCATCAAAACATGACCTCTCTGGACAAGAATTTAAAACATGGAGCAATCGCTCGCTTTTATAATGTCTAAACATCTTGTTTAATCCCGCCCCTTTTCGCAGCGCCGCACGACAGAATTCACACACACAAAGCCCAGTGTGAGCGCAGCTTTAATCTGTTGAAACTCGTCAATCTAATGGTTGAGTTTGCAGCTGGATATTATTGGGAGATCGCTGACAGGAACCGTAAATGGCTCCGCCAGAGCAAGTCTGAAGCTCATATGCAAGTTTATTTTACATTGAAACAGCATTGAGCCTCGCTAGATCCCATTTGGGCGCACGTCCGTTATAAAACACTCACAGGACGTTAATTTGGACAACTATGCAGATATATTAAATAGTTCACACAAAAATACACAGAGAGAGACTTTCACTTTCACCTCTGGCATAGTTTCAGTGTTGCCAGGTTGGGCGGTTTTGAATTTATTTTTGCGGGTAAAAAAAGACGGGTAGTGAAAATTTGGGCGGTTTTGAAACGAAGTGCCCGCCAGCCCCAGTCTGCCCTCATACACCTGTTTTGATCTCCCAAAGAGATGCCATAGCTCCCGTTCTTCACATACATATGCTTAGAACAGTGTAGAAACCCTTGTGATCTCCCTCCCCGACATGACATCTCCACCCTCCTCGGCCTCAAGCCAGATTATTATAGTCTATTGATTGTTGGGCGGCACTTTTTGGTTTTCAGCGGTTATTCGACAGCTTTTGGGCTGGAAACAGTCAGCAACATCTGGCAGCACTGCATAGTTTGTTAAAGGGAACATAGTTTACCTATTTTTTATGATTTAATATTAATATTATGGTTCTTTTGAGTGTGCCAGTTTAGGTTCAGTTTAAAACACAATTCAGATTGTTTTATTATAATGTGTTAAAAAGTGTCATGTTGGGGGCGTGTCCACAGTTCGCTGATTTAGGGGTGTGTTGCTTCACATGTAAATTAGTTTCGGCTTCCCGCCAACATAACAAGGGGGCGGGGCCATGAGCTCACCCGCTCTGCGTTTGCAACAGAGTCTGACAGGCAGACGGAGAAGGAGAGAGAGCATCACCATTCAGTCGTACATATATGACTCGGACACAGACCAAGCAGAGAGTACAAAATCATTTGTGTCTTTGTACAGTTTTACAGCCAACTGTGTGCTAGTTTCAAGTGGCGAGCTTGTACACAGAAACTAATAACCACACACACTGAATTAACTTTGACTGAGGCACCGCTCGAAGCCGCGACACGGCACACCAGACACTCTCTGTGGCGCGGCAGAAACATGAAGTGTCCCGAATCGTCGCGCCACGCATTTTTGAATTCTAAACATAGGTTTCTGCAGCGGTCCGCGGCGCCCAGCCGTCAACTTGAGTGTACCCTGATAGAAACCTATGTTTAGAATTCTAAAACGCATGCTAGTTAAGATCACAGGGAGCTTCTGGGATTGCGAGAAATGCAAACGGCTGAAGTATAAGGTGGACTCAATGAGAAGTACACATGTTTGCAAACCTACCTAAAGATACAACCAATAATTCCGATTAGAGCGATAAGGTGGAGAATATTGATCTTGTGTTGAGCCCAATGAGCCTTGCATCTAAAAATAGAGCTAGGGTGTTCCTTTAGTGATATCGCTTCGACTCACGCTGAAAATGGCGGACGTGAATCAACAAACTGAGGATATGATGACGCGCCTGTCAATCAATATTGGTGGGCGGGGAGACCGCACTCCTACGTAAAGTTGCGGTCGGTTTGAAAACAGCTCCAATTGGTCCACCGTTTTTTTATGTTGTTAAATTGAAAAAAAAAGCACTGGGTGTGCTTATATCACCCCAATATGACGGTCCATACACCATACATGCACATATGGCTGTCCAAATAGCTTGAAAAGTAGATTTTTTTTACCATAGGTGCCCTTTAATGAACGGTGATTGACGTGTACTAGTTGCAGATGTGATCATGAGGCGTTTTTGCGCCGAGTTTGAAGTAATCAATCAGAGAACAGGTGCACTGGATCATTTTAATATAGCATATTAATAAAATAATACAATTATAGTATAATATTGAGAGTTCATTTTGAGCTATCTCGAAGCCCACCAGCAGGATCGCTGAGGCCCACCGGTTGAGAATCCCTGCTCTAAGTTACTACAGTATTTTTTCAAGTGTGAATTAAGCACGTTTCTCTCATTCTGATTCATGCAGATTTGTTAACCTTGTATCAGTGGCTCCTAATAGTCTGTGCATGTGGATCCGAGCCAGTCACAAATACTTGACATTTATTTGACATTCCTGTGATTGTGGAAAACTCGTTTACGGTCGATGGCAAGCAAAAGATCAGCAACAACATCTCCCTGGCGTCGTTTTATGATCAAAACATCAATCAGGAGCGGTTTAGTTTTTTGCTGGTCAATCAAACAAATGTTTGCGGAGCATTAAATGAGATCTGTGTCGTCAATCAGTCACGTTTATGTTTATGGATAATTGACATGTCGGTGGATATTTGAGATGATCCCAGCTGATGGACGTGCATCAGAAAAGACGTTTCTTTTAGTTTAACTCATCCTCTCTGATGAATTATGGATAGATGGCGAATGTTTCCTGACATCTCTTCATCACTGAGGCTCTCCACCTTTAAAAACGATCGTAAAACTATAGATATTGATCGATAGCTTCCTTTCGTGGAGTATTGATTAGCTGCGGGCCACTTTAGACCTGATTGTTGTTCCTTCGCTTTATGCTTGAGATGCTTGTCAAACAGATTTGTTCAGGCAGTGTTGTCAGATTCCCTGGAGATCTGATAAGTCATGCAGATTTTCCTCAACACTATCACAATGCTTCACTTTACAATAGGTTCCCATTAGTTGATGTTAGTTTATGATTTTAACATAAAAAGCCATTAGGAGAAATTGTATTATTAATAATAATGGTCACACTCTACTCAATAATAAATTTTAGATAATGAATTTAGTAACATGAACTAATAATGAACAATTTTTATATTAACTATAGTTCAACATGCATTAATCAAAATACATTATCAAAATACAAAGTTTTGCTTGTTGCCATGAGTTAATTATTGTGAGTTCATATGAACTAACAATGAACGGCTGTATTTTATAACTAACTATAAAATAGATCAATAAATAAATACTGTAATAAATGTATTGCCTTATTCTTGTTTGTAAATACATTATAGCATTGACTAATAAAGCTTTATTATAAAGATTAAATATATAATATAAATATAATATAAAAATTAACATTTTAAATTTATTTAAAAAATAAAAAAAATATTTTTTTAATAAACAAATGCAGCTATGTCTGTCTATCTAAAATTATTCTGTTCATCAAGGCAGCATTTATTAAATGTTAAAAATAGTTAAATTCTTAAATATTTAATAATTTTAAATAACTGCTTTCTTATTGTATGTAGTTTCACATGAAATTATTACTCATTATTGCTTTTATTATTATTATTATTATTATTATTGTTATTATTATTATTATTATTATTATTAATAATAATGATAATAATAATAATAATAATAATAATTAATATTAAAGTGATATCTGAAGGATCATGTGACTCCGAAGACTGGAGTAATGAAGCTGAAAATTCATCAATTAAATCACTGGAATAAATTAACTACTATTGAACAGTTACATTTCACAAGTTTACACTTTGTACTGTATTTTTGATGAATTGAATGCAGCCATGGTGGGTAGAAGCTTATTTTAAAACATTTAAAAATGCTACTCACCCCAAACTTTTGTGTGTGTGTGTGTGTGTGTATATATGTATATGTGTGTATATATGTGTGTATATATGTGTGTATATATGTGTGTATATATATATATATATATATATATGTATGTATGTATGTATGTATGTATGTATGTATGTATGTATGTATGTATGCATGCATGCATGTATGTATGTATATGTATGTGTGTATCAATTTTTTTTTTTACATTCATCTTTGGATGTACCATCCCTTATGTTTTGTTTTTCTTCATTCTTTCCTCAGTAAAGACGTCTAGAGTTTGCATTTCCAAATATAACGAAGACTCTCTTTCCTGAACATGCAGTTAATCTACAACGACTCCGCCAACGAACATATTTGGATGATTAAAGTTATAAACTCAACTCAGCATCTCATGCGCTTCAACTTGAAGGTACTGCTGGTTTAAATATTTATGCTTAATATTTCATCTCAAAACGTCGGCATCTGTGGGTACTGTATATGCAAAGGATAATAAATGTGTGTGCAGACCACTAAGTATATGGATTATAGACATTATTCTATTATTAGCCGCTTATGAGAGCCGAGGTATTAAACATCCAGGAAGTTTGATCCGGTGTAAGTGCTTTGTGTTAAAATTTTGATGCCGTCCTGAGGCTGAGAGTTGATGTGCAGTTTTTAAAGACCTGCTCTCAGATCTCCTATATCATCAACACCATTAATAAACATACTGGGATGGATTATTAATGGCTCACCTGCAGAATTAGATCCCATACTGACCGCTGGAGCACAGGTGAAGGGAACAACAGGTACAGTACATTGTTGAATGTCCAGCACAGGCTTATTGGAAATGTATGACTTGACCTACATTTTGTAAAACCTCAAATACCTAGTGTACATTTAGTTGTTACAGTTGATAAATCCACTAGAGGGTGCTGCCTACATTTTTGTGAATCTGAAATATGTTAATAAGGGTGCGTTTAGGTGTACAGTTCAAATGAGAAATCCACTAGAGGGTGCTGTTTGCTTTTTTGCCAATCTGAAAAATTACTTGGGGTACTTTTTGTTGTGTGTTTAAGATGACAAGTGCACTAGAGGGTAGTCTCTACTATTTTGCAAATATAGAATACGTTACTTTGGGTATGTTTGGTTGTATTATTCAGATGAGAAACCCATTAGAGGGTGCTCTACATTTATCTGAATATGAAAGAAGTTACTTCGGGCACATTTGGTTGTACATTTCAGATGAGAAAACCACAAGAGGGCGTTGTCTACATTTTTGCAAATCTTAAATGTGGTATTGGGGTACGTTTTGTTGTAGGTTACAGATGACAAATTTACTAGAGTGTGCTCTTTACTTGCACTCAAAGAAATAAAGGTACAAAAGCTCTCACTGGGGTGATACGTTTTCAAAAGGCGCACCTTTTTGACCTAAAAGATACACTTTTGTACTTAAGTCCATACTGATACCTTAAAGGGCACCTATGGTAAAAAATCTACTTTTCAAGCTGTTTGGACAGACATATGTGCATGAATGGTGTATAGACTGTCATATTTAGGTGATATAAACACACCCAGTGCTTTTTTTTTAAATTTAACAACATAAAAAACGGTGGACCAATTAGAGCCGTTTTCAAATCGACCGCTACCTGACGTAGGAGAGCGGTCCCCCCGCCCACCAATATTGATTGACAGGCGCGTCATTATAGCCTCAGTTTGTTAATTCACGTCCGCCATTTTCAGCGTGAGTCGAAGCGATATCACTAAAGAAACACCCTAGCTCTATTTTTAGATGCAAGGCTCATTGGGCTCAACACAAGATCAATATTCTCCACATTATCGCTCTAATCAGAATTATTGGTTGTATCTTTAGGTAGGTTTGCAAACATGTGTACTTCTCATTGAGTCTACCTTATACTTCAGCCGTTTGCATTTCTCGCGATCCCAGAAGCTCCCTGTGATCTTAACTAGCATGTGTTTTAGAATTCTAAACATCGGTTTCTATCAGGGTACACTCAAGTCGAAAGCTGGGCGCCGCGGACCGCTGCAGAAACCTATGTTTAGAATTCAAAAATGCGTGGCGTGGCTCAGTCAAAGTTAATTCAGTGTGCGTGGTTATTAGTTTCTGTGTAAGCTCGCCACTTGAAACTAGCACACAGTTGGCTGTAAAACTGTACAAAGACACAAATGATTTTGTACTCTCTGCTTGGTCTGTGTCAGAGTCGTACATGTACGACTGAATGCGGATCCTCTCTCCTTCTCCATCTGCCTGTCAGACTCTGTAGCAAACGCAGAGCGGGTGAGCTCATGGCCCCGCCCCCTTGTTACGTTGGCAGGAAGCCGAAACTAATTTACATGTGAAGCAACACACCCATAAATCAGCGAACTGTGGACACGCCCCCAACATGACACTTTAACACGTTATAATAAAACAATCTGAATTGTGTTTTAAACTGAACCTAAACTGGCACACTCAGAAGAACCATAATATTAATATTAAATCATAAAAAAGAGGAAAACTATGTTCCCTTTAAGGGTATCACAAGGTAAACTTTGTAGGTACTAATATGTATCCTGAAGGTACAAATGAGGACTATTTAAGGTACCAAAGTGTACCTTTTTAAAAAGGTATCACCCCAGTGAGATGTATGTTTCAGATGAAAAATCCACTAGAGGGGGCTTTCTACTTTTCTTTTTTTCTCTAAAATACATTACTTAGGCTATGTTTAGTTGTACATTTCTGATGAGAAATTCACTAGTGTACAGTTTAATTTATTTTTTGTGAATCTGAAATACGTTAGTTATGGTGCAGTAGTTGCTATGTTTCAGATAAGAAAACCCACTAGAGGGCGCTGTCTACATTTTGAAATTCCGACGTATGTTACTTGGGGCATGTATGGTTGTACATTTCACTTAAGTAATCCATTAGAGGGTGTTGTCTACATTTTCGCAAACCTTAAATGTGGTATTGGGTTACGTTTTGTTGTACGTTTCAGATGACAATTCCACTAGAGGGTTCTTTCTACATTTTTGTTAATCTAAAATGTTACTTAGGCTACTTTTAGTTGTATGTTTCAGATGAGAAATCAACTAGAGGGTGCTGTCTACTTTTTTGCAAATCTAAAATACATTACTTAGGGTACGTTTTGGTTGGACATTTCAGATGAGAAATCCACTAGTGTACTTTTTTTTTTTTTTTTTTTTTTTTTTTTGCGAATAGGAAATACGTTAGTTATGGTACATTTTAATTTGTATGTTTCAGATGAGAAATCCACCATAGGGTGGTGCCTACATTTTAGCAAGTATAAAATTGTACTTGGAGTACTTTTAGTTTTATGTTTCAGCTAAAAAATGTAATGGAGGGTGCTCTCTACATTTTTTTAAATTTAAAATATGTTACTTGGGGTACGTTTTGTTATATGTTTCAGATAAGAAATCCTCTTGTCTACATTTTTGCTACTCCAAAATGCGATAGTTGTGGTAAATTAAGTTGTATGTATTATAAATAAATGTATTATTATTATTATGTTTCAGATACAAATCCCACACGAGGGCACTGTCAATATTTTACAAATCTGACATATGTTACTTGGACCATGTTTTGTTGTACATTTTACTTAAGTAATACACCAGAGGGCGCTGTCTACATTTTTGCAAATCTAAAATATTACTTTGGGTACTTTTAGTTGTATGTTTTATATAACAAATCCATTAGAGGGTGCTCTCTACAATTTTGTGAATTGAAATACATTCGTTACTCCCCTCGAGATGAAACAAAGGCTCAAGTCGTTTTTGATCTTAACAGACATTTATTCGTACGCGAGTCTGTAGTATGTCTTGTACATTCTAGCCTTGCACTCCTTTATGTCCCAATAATGCCATAAGAACTCATTGGCCTCTCTAACTCAAGAGGAATACATTTGAAGGGTAGCAGTTTCTCTTTAACAAACTTCTTTGTACTTCTTAATCCTTACAAACGTGTTATTAGCACAGCACCTTGTGGCTGTACTACTTGTAGTGCATCGGAAGAATATCTTGATTGCAACAATTAAATAATTCCCAAGCTAAACATAACAAGAAAAGGTTCCCCCCTCCCCTTTATAGTTTTAGTTAAATAACTTTAAATGAATTAACATGCATTAACAACAAATATACATGACTTATTTATTTTAATGATTACTCTGAACATTTTAACTATTTGTTGACCTTTTAACTCTAAAGTGTATGTTTATAGAGTGTAATATATAAGAATTGCTTCTGATGGCAGCTACAACATTACTTAGGGTACGTTTAGGTGTACGTTTCAGATGAGAAATACACTAGTGTACATTATTGCAAATACAAAATGCATTATGGTACATTGTTATATGTTACAGATAAGAAATACACTAGAGGGTGCTGTCTACATTTTTGCGAATCTGAAATATACATTACTTAGGGTTCATTTTGTTGTAAATTTCAGATAAGAAATACACTAGAGGGTGCTGTCTACATTTTTGCAAATCTCATATGTTTCTTGGAGTATATTTTGTTGTATGATTCGGATGACAAATCCACTGCAGGGTTCTTTTCAGGGTCATTTTTGCAAATCTGATGACAATGTGATGTCAGATGACAATTCCACTTGAGGGCGCATTTCAGTGAATCTGAAATGTTACTTTAGGGCAGTGTCTCTCAACCACGTTCCTGGAGGACCACCAACACTGCAGGTTTTAGATGTCACACCCATTACTGGTCTTTCAGCCTCTGCTGATGAGCTGATGATCTCAATCAGGTGTGTTTTGCCTAAGAAGACAAGAAAAATGTGCAGGGCTGGTGCTCCTCCAGGAACGTGGTTGAGAAACACTGGCTTAGGTTACGTTTCGTTGTGTTACAGATGAGAAATCCACTAGAGGATGCTGCCTACATTTTAGTGAATCTGATTTATGTTACTTGGTCTACATTTAGTTGTACGTTTCCGATGACAAGTCCACTAGAGGGTGCTGTCTACATTTTTTTGCAAATCTGAAATGTGTTACTTAGAGTTCATTTATTTTAGTAGTCTTTCAAAGTCATGTGTGATCCTTCAGTAATCATTTTTATATTTGATGACCAAGAAATATTTTGTATTAGTGCACTCGCAGCAAAAAGGTTGCTGGTTTGAGTCCTGGGTGGCAGTTGGCATTTCTATGTGGAGTTTGCATGTTCTCACTGTGTTTGCGTGGGTTTCCTCCGGGTGCTTCGGTTTCCCCCACAGTCCAAAGACATGCAGCATAAGTGAACTGGATGAACTAAATTGGCCATAGTGTATGCATAGGTGTGTGAATGCAGGAGTGTGTGGGTGTTTCCCAGAACTGGGTTTTGGCTGATAGGGCATCCGCCGCATAAAACATGTGCCGGAATAGTTGGCGATTCAATCTGCCGTGACGAGCCCTGATAAATAAGGGACCAAGTCGAAGAAAAATGATTGAATGAATGTATACATTTTTTTTTTTTAAATGATCCCAACATTTCCTGCTTGATAAAATTTGCTGATTCAAAGTATTTATGTAACATAATCAAAACATTTTGTTCTGCTAAATATGGTTAATTTTTTTCATTTCACATTCATTTTTACTGCAACTTTTTAGCATTTTGTTATTAAATAACACAAGTCTGTGAAAAAAATTGATTTGTAACTATCAATCCATGTTTTTGACAGACTTATATAATAGATTATTTCCAAGCGGACATAGTCAGCCAAAAAAAAAAAAGAGTGCATGATGACTGTGATAAAATCTTTTCTAGAAGCCCCGTTGTAATGATGATGAGTTCCTAGTAAAACAGCAGTCAAATGGACCGTCCCGGAGGAGCCGTAGGTCCCTCCCCTCGCGGCCTCTGATAGGACAAGCGAGCTGTCAATCACTTACAGCCGTCTGTCATTGACCGGAATCCCTGAGGCTCTCAGAGCAGCTGCGAGAACATCCAGCGAGCAAGTCTTCAACAGGAGCGCCCAAAAAAGTGACTCCAGGACGGTCCATTTAGCGTTAAATAACTTTATTAAGCTCTCTGATAAAACTGGATACAAAGTGTTTTGTGTTTGTCGTTTTTTTTTTCAAGGATATACGCGTTTTTGTGTCGCGCGCTCTTTTGGATAGGTTGATGACCAACGCGCGCTCCCAAAAAAAACAAAACAAAATAACAAATAACGACTTTTTATGACGTCATGAGTTAGATTAATAACGTTGAATCTGTTCAGAATAGTCTAAAGTACTTGTTTTGACCAAACGGAGTGTTTAAGTGTTGGAAGTGTTGATGGAGGATCCAGTGTGAGGATCCAGTGTTTGCTGCCCGGAGGATGCGCTCCGACCGCGGCTCCAGGACTTCAGGCGTCTGCTGCTGCTTCTGGATGCTGCGGTTCCTCCTGCTCCTCTGAAAGCCATGGCTTCTGAAGTTGTGTGTGGTTTGGTCTTCAGAGTGCTGTTGCCGGTGTGTCTGGCGGCAGGTGAGTGTTTCCAGCATTGCTTTTCTTTATAAATGGTTTTAGCTTGTGCGCAGTGTGGAGATTTTTGCGCAGTTCACGCAACAATTACGCAGCAGGTAAGCCCGTATAGCTAACGTTACCTCTGTGAAATACTGTTTTGTTGACTGTAGAATGGAGATGTAACGCATTAAATCGTTTCAAAGAAACTTATTTGTTAAACATAAAAGAAAATACTCGGAGAACGTCATAAAACATGTCAAATATGGGTTAAAATTACCCAGAATTTTATTTTTATTACAAATAAAACATTACTTTTATCTAAGTATTTTATTTTATTAATAAAAGTAAATACTTGGAGAAAGTATATTTGTAATAAACAAATTGGGTTAAATATGGGTTAAAACCTCCCAGCATTTTATTTTTATTACATACATATGTTCTCCAAGTATTTTATTTTATTAATAAAGGAATATACTTAGAGAAAGTGTATTTGTAATAAAAAAAAAATGCTGGGTTGTTTAACCCAAAGCTGGACAAAGTCAACAGAAAAATATAACTTAATTTTAATGCAAAAAATCAACCTATGCAGCGTTGGGCTTGTTCATATTTGATATTTGTAAAAAAAATAAATAATAATAATTTAGTTTTAATTTTAAAATGTACCCAACATTGAGTTTGTTCATATTTTGATATTTGTAAAAATAATTTAAAATAAAGGATTAGTTACAAATAAAAGAAAATACTTGGAGAAAGTATATTTGTAATCAGAAAAATACTGGGTTGTTTCAAACCAACTCTGGGTAAAATATGGCAAATCCAACAGTTATTAATTTAAATAAATAAAAAATATACCCAACATTGAGTTTGTTCATATTTGATGTTTGTAATTTCAAATAGGAGGTTTATTCTAAATAAAAGAAAATACTTGGAGAAAGTATATTCGTAATAAAAAATGCTGGGTGGTTTTAACCCAACGCTGGGTCAAATACGAACAAACCCAACATTTAGGTAAAAAAAATGTACCTAACATTGAGTTTGTTCATATTTTGATGTTTGTAATCAAGACGTTCAAATAAAGAATTAATTATGAATAAGAGAAAATACTTTGAGAAAGTATATTTGTAATAGAAAAAGCTGGGTTGTTTTAACCCAATGCTGAGTCAGATATGGACAAACCAAACAGTTAGGTTGAAAACAATGTAATTTAATTTTAATTCAAAAATGAACCCAGCTTTGAGTTTGTTCATATTTGATGATTTTAAAACATTATTTCAAATAAAGGATTTATTATAAATAAAAGAAAATCTCGGAGAAAGTATATTTGTAATAAAAAATACTGGGTGCTTTTAACCCAACTCTGGGTAAAATAAGGGCAAACCTAAAAGTTAGGTTAAAAAAAGTAATTTAAATAAAAAAAATGTACCCAGCTTTGGGTTTGTTCATATTTTGATATTTGTAAAAAATAATTTAAAATAAAGGATTAATTATAAATAAAAGAAAATACTCTGAGAAAGTATATTTGTAATAACAAAATACTGGGTGGTCTTAACTCATCTCTGGGTCAAATATGGGTAAACCCAACAGTTATAGGTTGAAAAATGTAATTAAAAAAAAAATGTACCCAACATTGAGTTTGTTCAAATTTTGATATTTTTTAAAAATAATTTTAAATAAAGGATTAGTTATAAATAAGAAATACTTTGAGAATGTATATTTGTAATATAAAAAGCTTAAGTGGTTTTAACCCAATGCTGGGTAAAATACGGACAAACCCAACAGTTAGCTTAAAAATGTTTTTAAAATTTTTTTTAAATCCAACCTTGAGTTTGATCATATTTGACTCCAGCATTGTTAATACAACCCTACTTTTTTAAGTGTATCATTTATATAAAATAAAGATCAACTAAATCTATTTGACCTTGTGTTAAAGTGTAGGTTTATGGTTCAGGATGTATTAAATGTGTTGTAGTAAACATACGAATGACAAAAGTCAGAAATAAGTTTTATGCTTAAAAGTACAAGGACACATGTTGGAAAAAGCACAAAGGAGAGACCGCGGCTATAGTTGTTAAATGAAAATGCTTCTAAATAAAAGCAGAAGAAAAGCCATTAAATAGCTAATTACATATTACGTAGAAGATCAGATCAGATCAGAAAGAGCTTTATTGCCAGGTATATTCACACATACGAGGAATTTGTTTTCATGACAGAGCTTCTACAGCACAACAGGATTACACACTACATTTAGATGTAGTGTGTATATTCACTTAATTTCAGACATCTTTTTTTTTTTAATTTCAACCATTTATAAGATATCAAAACAAACCAACAATGACCACTTTGATCAATACTAATGTAGACAAGACAACCATAACAATTAAAATGAATATATAAATATATAGGACATCATCTTTTCAACAAATCCTTTATTGGCTATGGGGGCTTTTCAGTAAAATATCCAGTATTTTAATAATACATTAAATAATGTAATAATTAAAAAAATCTACGTTCTAATATACAAAATTGGTGCTTAAAGTCTATTTTTTGCCCAAAGTAGAAGAAACGGGATTGTTGTCACACCAATAAAAGGTTTTAGATAAAAATGTGTCTTCATGTAATGTCATGTGCATTTTATTATTTTTAAATAATGTTTTTTTAATGTTGGCTTGGTGGCTCAGTGGTTAGCACTGTTGCCTCACAGCAAGAAGGTCGCTGGTTTGAGCCTTGGCTGGGCCAGTTGGCATTTCTGTGTGGAGTTTGCATGTTCTCCCCGTGTTGGTGTGGGTTTCCTCCGCGTGCTCCAGTTTCACCTAGTTGAAACACATGCGCTATATAGGTGAATTGAATAAACTTAATTGGCCGTAGTGTATGAGTGTGTGTGTGAATGTGAGAATGTATGGGTGTTTTCCAGTTGGTGGTTTATTCCACTGTGGTGAACTTTGATAAATCAGAGCCTAAAACGAATGAATGAATTGAAATGAATCAGTTAATTGTACTTCTAATTGTACTACTAATTGAATTCTGTCAAGAAGTAATACATTTCAACTTTAAAAAAAGTTAATAATAATATATTTTATTGGTTGATTAAGAGCTTGTCTCTTAAATATGGACAGTGAAACATATCAAATGCAAAGCAATGTTTAAAACTCTGATTCTGATGTTATTTTTGATCTTAGAAATAATAATTGATCGAATACGTTTTCTATTTTGTGTATAAAATAACTTTTTAAATGAGTTTTAATTTAACTTAATTTAACAATAAAATACAAACATTCTAAAAACTACAGTATTGCGTTGATCAAGTATGTTTATCAAAGCATCATTTTAATTGACTTGATTTCATTTAAGTGGAATTTTGGGTTTGAGAATGGGGAATTGTTTTTGCAAATGTTACTATAATTAACTATACGCTGGTCATTAAATGTTTCATGTGGTTCTGCGTTTGTCTTGTTTTAAGAGCAGATAATGCCATTTTTGTGAGACAGCTTTATGCCTGGACTTAATTTTAATGTCATCTGATGTAAAACACAGCAGGCTGTCTATTTAATGACCGTTGTTTGACTGTATCTATATGTTGAAGTCAAAATGACTCGCCCTCCTGTGAATTGTCTTTTTTAAATATTTCCCAAATGATGTTTAACAGAGCAAGGAAATTTTCACAGTATGTCTGATAATATTTTTTCTTCTGGAGAAAGTCTTATTTGTTTTATTTCAGCCAGAATAAAAGCAGTTTTTAATTTTTTAAAAACTATTTTAAGGTCGGTATTATTAGCCCCCTAAAGCCATATTTATTTTCAATTGTCTACAGAACAAACCACTGTTATACAATGATTTGCCTAGTTAACCTAATTAACATAAAGTTAACCCTTTAAATGTGACTTTAAACCAAATACTAGTATCTTGACAAATATCTAGTCAAATATAATGTACTGTCATCATAGATAAAAAAAAAAAGTAATGAGCTATTAGGAGTTATTAAAACGATTATGTCTGGAACTTGAACTACACTGTTCCTATTTACTATGACCTTTTATGCGAAGCTGCTTTGACACAATCTACATTGTATAAGCGCTATACAAATAAAGGTGAATTGAATAGAAATGTGTTGAAATAAATCTTCTTTCTGTTATACAGATATTGGGGCAATAAATATACAGGAGGCCTAATAATTCTGACTTCAACTGTGTATGATGAACTCTGATTTACTCATCGGCAGGGATTGTGGCCGGTTAACAGGATTGTTGGGTGTATAATTAGTGTTTGATCACAAGGGATGAGTTGAAGTCTTAGATTATTGACCGAGTAATACGGCATAACTCCTCTGAGTGTTTTAAAGAGTCATTCGACACCACTGACTTCTTCATAAATCTTATGGAATGATTTATTAATTTATTTCTTCTGATTGATTCCATTTAGGCCTGGCATTTATTATGAAAATTATGTAGACACTTTCACTTTTTTCCATTATTTGTTCCTCTGTAATTTGTAATTTCTAAACATATTTAATTTACATTTTTATAATATTTGAATTATTGTATTAATTAGTAAGATATAAATATTTAGTTCTAAATTATCTAAATCCCGTTTATTTATTTATTTATTTATTTATTTTGTCAAGCATTGATCATCTTTTTCATTCGACACCGTTGACTTCTGCATGGTTTATTAATTTATTTCTTCTGCTTGATTCCATTTAGACCTGGCATTTAGTGAAAAGTATGTAGACTTTTTTTCATTATTTGTTCCTCTGTACATTTTATATATATATATATATATATATATATATATATATATATATATATATATATATATATATATATATATATATATATATATATATTAAATTTTTTTTATTTGTATTTTTTATCGTCCTGATGTGTTTATAATTTAATATTTTTTATGTTGAATCCTTGTATTGCATGTTTTAGTCACTCTTCTTGTAACATTTAGAGTATTAGAACTGTACATTATAAACAAAATTTATTATTATTGTTATAAATAATATATATATATATATATATATATATATATATATATATATATATATATATATATATATATATATATATATATATATATACATATATATATATATATATATATATATATACATATATATATATATATATATATATATATATATATATATACATATATATATATATATATATATACATATATATATATATATATATAGTCCCTTTTTTAGTCAGAGGTCGCCACAGCAGAATGAACCACTGGATAATATGCTTATCCAGCATATGTTTTACGCAGCAGATGCCCTTCCAGCCACAACCCAACTCTGGGGAAACACCCATACACTCTTGCATTCACGCACAAACACCATGGCCAATTTAGTTTATTCAATTCACCCAGAAGCACCCAGAGGAGACCCACGCGAACACGAAGAGAACATGCAAACTCCACACAAAAACGCCAACTGACCCAGCCAGGGCTCGAACCAGTGACCTTCTTGCTGTGAGGCGATCGTGCCACCCACTGCGCCTCTGTGATGCCTAAAGGTTACCAGTATTATTAACAAAAAAATAAATGCATGATAAATAACAGTATGCATGCATTAAAACAGTAATGTATAAACATTTTAAGTTTAAAAACAACATAAACAAATAAACAAGAATTAGTCAAATTGAGATGAACAAAATAAGTGTACTAAAATTTGACATAAAAACATTAATGTTAACAGAAAATATAAAAGTAAAAATGAAGGGAATGCGATAAATTGTGATATTGTAAATGCAAATTTAATAAACATTTACTTGTAAATGAGGACAAATAGTACTAATGGTACATTAAATAAATAAATAACAGCATGGATTAAAACAGTAATGCATAAACAAAGTGTTTAAAACCACATACAAAAAACAAAACAAGAATTAGTAAAAAAACTCAGAAAAACTAAATTAATGTACATAATGTCACCTAAAATAAGTCATGTTTACAGAAAATAAAAAATGTTAATAAAAATAAAAACTAATTTAATGAAATGTGATACATTGTGTTATTGTAAATGAAATTTAGTAAACATTCACTTGTAAACGGGGAAATAAAAATGCTAATTAAAATAAATTATTCAAAAGCAATATATGAATAAATGCACGATAAATAACATGAATAAAAACAGTAATGCATGAACATAAGGCATGAATAAAAATTACAGCATTCAGTTATAGTAAGTTTATGATCATTTTAAACTTAAATAAATGTCACACTGTTAATGCTTTTACCATCATGAAATAAATCTAGAAGCTTTACATTTATTTTTAATCGGATCTGTAGTTGCCCACATTTAATCCATATGAACATTTCCTCTTATTTAAATATAATTAACCCCCAGATAATATTCACACACATGCAGACTCACACTTTTTCCTCTCGCTAGGTTTCTTCCTATAGGTAGATAAGATCCACTCTATAAGATGGTAATGTATCTCTTGACAGCCTAAGTCCTTTCCTCCTCTTTTTTTCTTCTTCTTCCAAACGCAATTGCCAAGCTGTGGAGCATCTCCATTAATCGGTGGAAAGTCGTTTTAACCGCATGAATTAATAATGCGGCATCAGAGGGGAGAAGAATCGGCTGCCCATTATCGTAAACACACCTTTAATATTTGATGATTTTATTTTTTCGGTTGAAGTAGTACTGGGCAAAGGTCATCCGCTCAAAACATAACCGAGGATGGAACTCTGAAAGTTCATGTTCTGACATTAGCTTTAGAAATGTTTGTCTAATGAATGTCTGTTCGTAGAAACATAGAAAGTCTCTTTAAGCAAAACTGAAACAAAAACTAGACCATTTTCACGCAGAAAATGCTGAAAAATTCCCAAATTTAACTATAATGGAATGGCAAGTAATTGACACTTTGAATTAAAAGTGAAATGTTTATCATGAATTAAAATAATGCTGGTAAAATGTACTGTGATAATCTTTGTGTTATTATATACTTAAAAATGATTTTCATAGCAAATTAAGTTTATATAATATAACAAATTAACTCTTGATTAGAGATTAGTTTTTTTTCTCTTAATTTTATTGACATTTTTATTATATTTAAATTGTATTAATTTCTCTGGGAGAGATTAAATTGTTTCAAATGATCTTAGCTCTAATTTGCCTCAACACACCTGCAAGGATGTTTCTAGAAAGCCTAGGGCTCTATTTTATTGATCTAGGCACAAAGTCCAAAGTGCAGGACGCAAAAGCAATAATGGCGTGTGAGAATGCACTTTTGCCATGTTAAGGATGGAAAAATCAGCTTTGCGCTGCGGCGGATGGTCTAACAGGGTTGTACTTATTCTCTTAATGAGTTATGGGTGTGTTTTGCGAATAAACCAACCAGAGTCTCATCTCCCATTCCCAAGAGTCAGTTGCGTCATGCCATAGCACATTTGCTATTTACATAGCAGACTTTGTAAGTGGAAAATCTGAACACTTCACTAGCAAGAAAACAATTAAACAGAGCATCTACAACCCGAAAATGAGCCTCCTCATTCTTTACTTTCACTCTCTTCTGTGGATAAGGAAATGTGTTGTACACACAGACATCCATTAACCTATAATTAATTTAGTTTGTTAAGCACAGATTTCTTTCAAATCTGTCTAAATTCAGTACTAATTTCCAGCAAATGAATAAATGAACAATAATAACGAAGTGTGGTCAAAAAAACTGAGTTATATCTAAATACACAAGCTGTGCCCCTTATTTACATTTACATTTAGTCATTTAGCAGACGCTTTTATTCAAAGCGACTTACAAATGAGGACAAGGAAGCAATTTACACAACTATAAGAGCAGCAGTGAATAAGTGCTGTATACAAGTTTCAGGTGTGTAAAGTCTAAAAAGCAAAGCATTAGTAATGTTTTTTTTTTTTTTTTTGAGAGACTAGTTAGTGGTATAGCCAGAGAGGCAGTTACAGATTAGGAAGGAAAGTGGAGACTAAATAGTTGAGTTTTTAGTCGTTTCTTAAAGACAGCAAGTGACTCGGCTGTTCTGATGTAGTTAGGGAGTTCATTCCACCAACTGGGCAGATTGAATGCGAGAGTTCGGGAAAGTGATTTCTTTCCTCTTAGGGATGGAACCACGAGGCGACGTTCATTCACAGAACGCAAGTTTCTGGAGGGCACATAAATCTGCAGAAGTAAGAGCAGATACGAAGGAGCAAAGCCAGAGGTCGCTTTGTAAGCAAACATCAGAGCTTTGAATTTGATGCGAGCAGCAACTGGCAGCCAGTGCAAACGGGTGAGTAGCGGAGTGACATGTGCTCTTTTGGGTTCATCAAAGACCACTCGTGCTGCTGCGTTCTGAAGCAGCTGAAGAGGTTTGATAGAGTTAGCTGGAAGCCCGGCTAGTAGAGAGTTGCAATAATCCAGTTTGGAGAGAACAAGAGCTTGAACAATGAGTTGAGCTGCATGTTCAGATAGGAAGGGTCGGACCTTTCTGATGTTATAGAGTGCGAATCTGCAGGATCAAGCAGTTCTAGAAATGTGGTCAGAGAAGTTCAGTTGGTCATCAATCGTTACTCCAAGGCTTTTTATCATTTTGGATGCAGTAATGGCTGTCCTATCCATCTGGATTGAAAAGTTATGGTGTAGAGTCGGGTTGGCAGAAACTTCAAGCATTTCCGTTTTCATGAGGTTAAGCTGAAGATGATGATCTTTCATCCAGTGTGAAATGTCTGACAGGCAGGCTGAGATGCGAGCTGGAACCGAGGGATCATCAGGGTGAAAAGAGAGGTATAGCTGGGTATCATCAGCGTAGCAGTGGTAGGAAAAACCATGTTTCTGGATGACTGTTCCTAAAGATATATATATATATATATGTATATATATGTATGTATATATATATATATATATATATATATATGTATGTATATATGTATGGTATGTATGTGTGTGTGTGTGTGTGTGTGTGTGTGTGTGTGTAATAATTATTATTTATGTTTTTATTTATTTTATTATTTATTTATGTTTTTATTTATTTTATTATTATTTATGTTTTTGTTTATTTTATTTATGTATTTATTTTATTATTATTATTTTTTAAATACAAACTTTATTTTGGATGTGATTAATCTCGATTAATTATTTGACAGTAACTTTTTTCAAATATGAACTTGTCATATATTTAATTTGCATATAATTATATCAGCTTTCTATGTGGTAAATGTGTTATTTGCAGTTTCTTTGTAAGTAATGGTGAAATTAAAATGCAATATCTGAGTGTAAATCATGTTGTAACACTCTGGTTGTAATTTGATTACTGTGAAAACGGTTTGGTTTGATTTTATTAACTGAGGGACAAGTTTAGTTTACGTTTTTTGTTCCTGCAGAAGTGTCCAATCATCTGTGGTTTAAGTCTGAAAATGTAAAGTGTTTTTCCACCTGCTCTTCTGAAAGGCTTTCAGTTCTCCAGGAGCATCAATTATTCCTGAGATGGAGGATGCTTTGAGTCGGCCGCTGTGGTTTAGCTGCTGTCTCTGTAGGAAACACATGACCGGTGCTTTGTGAAGGAATTAAGCTGTGATTTTGATGTAGCCACATTTTTTATTAGCATCTCAAGTTAACTGTCAGAAGTAGTAGCATGTACAGCGTGTGGTACATTCCCTTTCCGTAAGGAATCTGTAATTGTAAATTTGTTTCGAGACTGGTAAAAGTGATTTGCGTTTTGTAAATTTTTTTCTAAAATGTCAATTTGATTCGTCCTTGGTAAAATAGTTTTTCCTCTGTAACTGTGTAATCACAATAAAATTTATGTTAATAACAATGATAAGCTCTTGACATTTTTACTTGATATAAATTCTAAGAGCCAACCACACAGCAGAAATATGCAACAATAGGAATCTATAATTGTGCTGATATTAGAGATTCACCGAAACTTTGGTCGCTGAAAATAGATCATGCTGCGTCATCCAGTATTGTTTAGCATGCTCGTTTCCTTTTCTCGCCTGCAGTTCACTTTTCCACCAGTAGTATCCACCTTCCGTCATGGTTGGGATACTCTTTTAAAAGTGAAAGCATTTACAACTCGTTCAATATAGAAAATAATTATCGAGATTGCATTTTACCAGCCCTAATTCTGTTGTTAATTACTCATCCCCATGTCATTTCAGTACACGAAGCCTTTGTTCATCTACAGACCACTAATTAAGATGTTTTAGATGAAATCTGAGAGCTCTCTCATCCTCCATGATGGTCTCGAGACTTTCAAAGTTCAGAGAAGGAAGCAAAAACATTGTCTAAACATTCTTTCAGTGTTTTTGCTTTCAATCAAACAGAGGCGTTTAGAGCATTGTATAATAAGCTGGAAAAGTAAAGTTCGTAGACAATCTTTATGGTGGCTTGAGAAAGCCTAGTCTGAAAGTTTGAAGTAGTTTTACAGTTTAAATAATTGATGTCGTTTTTAACAAGTTTAAAGCCGTTGCCATAGACTGATGACTACGTATATGTTAGCATGTTTCTAGTATGGATTGGCATGTTTCTTGCTAAGGCATTGCTAGGGTGTTCTGAGTGGTTACTAAGGCGTTGCTAGGTGGTTGCTAAGGTGTTGTTAGGCTGTTTCTAAGTTGTTTTGATTTTTTGAAAGGTGGTTGCTAGAATGTTCTTCGTGGTTGCTAAGGCATCGCTAGGGGATTGCTAGGGTGTTCTAGGTGGTTGCTAGGGTATTGCTAAGGTGCTCTAGGTGGTTGCTAAGGCATTGCTAGGCAGTTGCTAAGGCATTGCTTGGCGGTTTCTAAGGTGTTGCTATGTGGTTGCTAGGGCATTGCTAGGTGGTTACTAAAGCGGTTGCTAAGGAGTTGCTAGGCAGTTGCTTAGGTGTTGCTAGGCAGTTTCTAGGGTGTTCTGAGTGGTTGCTAGGTAGTTGCTTGGTGGTTGCTAAGGTGTTGCTAGTTGGATGCTAAGGCATTGCTTGGCATTTGCTAGGTGGTTGCTAAGGTGTTGCTAGGTGGTTGCTACGGGGTTCTGAGTGGTTCTAGGCAGTTGCTAAAGAGTTTCTTGGTGGTTACTAACGTGTTGCTAGGGCGTTGCTAGGCGGTTGCTAAGGCATTGCTAGGTGGTTGCTAAGGAGTTGCTAGGTGGTTGCTTAGGTGTTGCTAGGCAGTTTCTAGGGTGTTGTGAGTGGTTGCTAAGGTGTTGTTGGGTTGTTGGTAGGGTGTTGCTTGGTGGTTGTGAGTGGTTGGTAAGGTGTTGCTAGGTGGTTGCTTAGGTGTTTCTAAATGTTTGCTAAGGCATTGCTTAGCTATTGCTAGGTGGTTGCTAAGGTGTTGCTAGGCGGTTTCTAAGGTGTTGCTAGGCAATTGCTAAGGCATTGCTAGGTGGTTGCTAGGCGGTTGCTAAAGTGTTGCTAGGTGGTTGCTAGGGTGTTCTGAGTGGTTGCTAAGCCGTTGCTAGGTGGTTGCTAAGGTGTTGCTAGGCGGTTGCTAGGGTGTTTCTATACTGTTGCTAAGGTGTTGCTTGGCAGTGAATTACCATGTTGCTAGCATAAATTTAGTATGGATTAGCATGTTGTTAGCATGAATTTAGTATGAATTAGCATGTTGCTAGCATATTTCTAGTATAAACTAGCATGTCGTTAGCATGAATTTAGTATGAATTAGCTTGTTGCTAGGATTATTATAGTATATTTCTGTATGTAATTAGTATGGATTGGTATGTTGTTAGTATGTCCAATGTAAAGTCAATGGCAGTTTTTTACAATGGAAGTCTATGGGACAGTTGCTAGGGTGCCATAAGTGGTTGCTAAGGTGTGGCTAGTAAGTTGAAAGGTCATCAGTGATTGGCAGATTGGTAGTCTGAGTTAAATGAGCCCAGCGTTAAGTCTGTATGACAGTCTAGCGCAAAGTTTTGAGATAACAAAGTTTGGTCCAATGTTAAGTCAATGGGACTTTTCCGAATTTTCCGGGTCAGTTTTCAGAAAACCGTAAGCCGGATCAGTTGGAAAAGATATAGCGACCCGAGTTAGACCAGTTTGGAATTGGTTTGGTGGCTGTAGTATGAACACTAGGAGGAGATGCATATAGAAATTAGTCTCAGAATAAGAAGATGGAAGACTATTAAGTTTATGTAATATAACAGTATGTTGGCTTTCTCAAGCCACAATAATGATTTAAGAGTATTTATGATATGATACTTCATTTGACTAAAGTGGTTCAGATTCAATCACAGGAAGCTAAAAAAAATATAAAAACAAATGTGTTTGCCAATAAAACACACACTGTTTTCACACACACACAAAAGACATTTAGGTCATGGTGTAATAAATGATCCATGAGTTATTTCTGATCTCATACTTCACTTATAACATCTCGAAAAAGGTGCATGCTGTTGTAATTATTTTTGTTTGCTGTAAACAGTGTTAGCTATATTTAATTGAGCAAAACTCAAAACCATAATGTTAATGTGGTTTGATGTTGTGAATGGGTTCTGAGTGGTGTTAATGTGTCATGTGGTTCTTGGGGTTTTCTGAGTGGTTGCTATATGCACCGAGCTTCTTACTGTGAAATCATTAATCAAACTAATCACACTTTACAATTATGTAATTTTGCTCGTATTAGTGAAGTACATTGGTTAACCTGAGCTATATACATTGTTTCTTTATTAACACTTTATTAAAATCAAAATAGTATTCAATACACTGAAAAAAATGTTATACACTGTAGTATTTCTCACAAACGCTACGTGAGATCTGCTTCCTGAGGCAGCCGAGGGCGGTGTTTGAGGCATGTTGCTGACAGGCACGTGGGAACGGTGGGCGGGGAGGACTAGCCTTAAAGGCCCAGTGCAAAAAAACAGCAACAACCTTTTCCCAGCTATAATACAGACACTTCAAACTGCTAT
>NC_079436.1:53985341-54032003 GCF_903798145.1 Danio aesculapii
TTTTGGGCAGACTGTGAATTACTTTGCCTCTGTTGCTCACAGTGGATTAATCTAATGTGTAACTATACATTACATACAGTTGAAGGCCAAATTTTTAGCTCTCCTGTGAAATTTTTATCGTTTTCTTTTGTTTACCAAGATTTTAAAGTTTTTTCCAACATATTTTTAAACTAAATAACTCATTTCTTATGTCTTTGCTATGATGATAGTATGGACTCTTGTATTCGGCATTTACTTTGACTTTTACTTCATTGCAGACAATACAACACTTGTTGCTGGTAACAGTATGGATGATCCTTTTCTTCTTTGGTCTGGAAAACACAGCATCCATTACCCCTGCCCAAAAAAAATGAAGTTCTGATTCATCTGACCACAGTACACATTTCCACTGTGTGATGGTTCATCCCATATACCTCTGAGCCCAGAGAAGTCGATGGAGCTTCTGGACACTGTTAACATAGGGCTTTCTTTTGGCACAGTACAGTTTTCACTGGCATTTGTGGATGTAGCTACATATTGTGGTGCTTAACAAAGTTTTTCGGAGTAGTCCTGAGCCGATGTGGTTATATAGCTTACAGATGAATGAGGATTCTTGATGCAGTGCCACCTGAGAGATCGGAGATCATGGTTGTTCAGCTTAGATTTGCGCCCTTGTCCTTTACACACTGAAATTCCTCCAGATTCCTTGAATCTTTTAATTATGTTACACACTGTCTTCCTATTTTTCTTTGAGGAACTTTGTTTTTAAGCATTTAAATAATTTTCTCCTGTATTTGTTGGCAAACTGGCGAGCCTCGGCCCATCTTTGCTCCTAAAAGACGAGACCTTTCTTGTATGCTGCTTGTGTACCAAATCATAATTACATATGATATATCACCTGTTGACATCACTGGTTTCAAATCATTTTCAAACCATCATTTTACCAATTGACCTGATTACTCCCCTAAACTGCTCCTGTCCAACTTGTTTTGGAATGTGTTGCAGGTCTGAATGACAGGAAAGGATTTATATTTACAAATAAAATGAGGTTGAGCAGACAAAACATGAAATGTGTTGTGTTCATATTGCCTGCAATGATTTTTTCTGAAATCTGATTTTTTCCATACTGTCCCAGCTTTTTCTGATTTGGGATTGTAGTATTCGGCATGAAGAGCACTCTTAGGGTGCTTACACACTAGCACTTTTGGTCCGCACCAGTGTTCGTTTGACGTCAGGGATACGGTAGGTTTAGCTAGTGTAAATGTGTCTTTTGAACTCAGGTGTGCACCCACTAACCATACCCGAGTCCTCCTGAAAGAGGTGGTCTGGGGTACGGTTCACGCAAACTCTGGTCCGGCTCACTTCTGGTATAAATGCAATCGTACCAAATAACGGAAGTTAACCACCAACTGTACAACAAACTTTTATAATGTTCATTTTTGTATGTGTGTGTGTCACACACTGTACCTTGGTGACAACTGGGACTGAGCCAGGGTTAGCACAGTGATAAAATTACTGGCAATTTTCCAGAAGGGTCTGTATGTGTGAACAGGCCCTTTTTGAAAATACCGGTAAATTCCGGACAATTACCGTACATTACCGGTAATTTGCCGGAATGCTGCGCCGTGTGTACGCAGAAGGGAGATTGCCGGAAAGACGTGAGTTGTCTACTCCAGCCAATCAGAGAATTCAGACGCATTTACATCCGCTCTGTTCATGAAAATAAAAACCTTTGAATATTTTTCCAGACACATTTAGCTGCTATTTGTTGGTCAGATAATGTTTCTATGTTCATTACTAATGTCAACTGTGGCAAAAAATTATCGCTAAAATGCTTATGATAAACTGCCGTTTGTTTACCTTCAAGCTCTGCTTCACGTGTGTGCATGTGAAGTGCAGGAGTGCTCCGGTGAGTGCCAGCACTCACATTAGGAACATCTCGACATGTGAAAGTGTTCCTCTATATGTTTTCATTGAAGTTGTTCACAATACTTATCCGTTCACAGAGTTTGTAATGTTGTCAAATGTGTAAACATTTAGCTGCGGTTAGTGCTTTTGCCTTAGGATGTCTCTGGGAAAAGCTGCATGAATGCTAAAGCTTTAAATAAAAGTGAAACCATCAAGCCGGATCCCTATTACGTTTACAAGTACAAGCGCAGCTGTTTTGATCTAATTTGGTTAATGTCGGAATTTACCTGTATTTTAGAATAGACGTGTGAACAGTCTTTTTTTGGAAAATTCCGGAATGTCATTGCCTGTGTGAACAGCCGTTTATTAAACTTACCAGTAAAGTCGTTCTGATAATTTTCCAGATATTTACAGGTATTACTGTGTGAAAGGGGCTAAAGTCTGCTTGTCTCCTTTGAAAACAGCTTCTGCAGACATCACGGTTTGTTCTGAATGTTTATAATATTTTTTCGGCAGATAGACGCAGGTCACTTTCTGTATGTTCTAAACCAAAAGATTCAGTAAAAGCAGAACGACCGCAATGTGCGGATGTCTTTCCATTTTGGTGCTTTGCTTTCGTGGCCGTCACCTAGCAACAGCCATACACACAACTGCAGCTCGATGGGGTTCAGAAGGAAAAAAGGCAGTGTGAACACAAACTCAACCGAGAAGGTGGCAAGGGGTCCAGGCAATTGAACCAAGCGTGAAAGCACCCTAAAAGGCCTTACTAGGTTAATTAGGTTTACTAGGCATGTTAGGGTAACTAGGCATGTAATTTGACAACAGTGGTTTGTTCTGTAGACAATCAGGAAAAACTAATATTTCTTAAAGGCGCTAATGACTTCAGGGTCTACTGTAAATCAAGCTAAAACTGCAATCAAACACACTGAAAAATTATTCACTAGATTTACTCTATTGTTTTTTTTTAAGGTAAGTGGTTGCAAGCAATTTATATGAGCTGAATTTAAACAAACAAATGATCTAAAACATTACTAAATTTAATTAGTTTGATTAAATTCAGCCCACGTAAACTGTTTGCAACCAGTTACCTTAAAAAATGAGTTTTTCAGTGCAGGGTATTTGTTTATTTTTATCTATTTTATTTGAAATATATTTACTAAATACATTAACTATAAAACCCTGATATAATATTTTTGTAAAAAAATACTTGTCATTAAAAAAAATAAGGTTTACTTGTTGTTTTTGTTTGTATCACTTCAGTTTGTTGCATATGAAAACATGAGGCCTCCATAATTATGCCATACTACAGTTTAACTTCCTCAGAAGTGCTAAAACACCCATTAATGGGATCATTAAGGGACTGGAATTGTTAACTGGGATCAAATCAGAGCCAGAATCGTTACATTCCTTACAATTTCCATCCATACTTGGCACAAACCAGATCTCTCAGAGCTTTCAAGAAAAACATTCGCATATGGTGATTATGATAAAATGATGCATTATTATAATGTCTGTCTGTGTTTGTACTGTCTTTTTTATTTAGAGGTCGACAGAATGATCAGCTGACTGGTTTCCCAAGCCATTATTTGGCATTTTTTTTAATTAATTGGCCTTGCTTGATTGTGCTGCAAATTAGGCTGACCAGGCACAGAATCATCTGCAAGCAGCTAAATAATGTGTAACACATCAACTGACTCATGCAGCATCTTGTGACTGATTAATGTGCTAATTAGTGTATACTCCATCAGCTGTTTTCGTTTCTGTCTGCTTTGCGTTTTTGTCTGTTGGCGCCATCTTGTGTCTGATTAATGCGCAGGTTAGTGTATACTCCATCAGCTGCTTTGCGTTTTTGTCTGTTTGGTGCCATCTTGTGACTGATTAATGTGCAGGTTAGAGTATACTCCATCAGCTGTTTTCGTGTCTGTCTGCTTCACATTTTAGTCTGTTTGGCGTCATCTTGTGACTGATTAATGCGCAGGTTAGTGTATACTCCATCAGCTGTTTTCATTTCAGTCTGCTTTGCATTTTTGTCTGTTTGGTGCCATCTTGTGACTGATTAATGCACAGGTTAGTGTATACTCCATCAGCTTTTTTCGTTTCTGTCTGCTTTGTGTTTTGTCTGTTTGACACCATCTTGTGTCTGAATAATGCGCAGGTTAGTGTATACTCTATCAGCTGTTTTTGTTTCTGTCTACTTTGCGTTTTTGTCTGTTTGGCGCCATGTTGTGTCTGAATAATGTGCTGGTTAGTGTATACTCCATCAGCTGTTTTCGTGTCTGTCTGCTTTGTGTTTTGTCTGTTTGACACCATCTTGTGTCTGAATAATGCGCAGGTTAGTGTATACTCCATCAGTTGTTTTCGTTTCTGTCGGCTTTCTGTTTTTGTCTGTTTGACGCCATCTTTTATCAGAATAATGCGCAGGTTAGTGTATACTCCATCAGCTGTTTTTGTTTCTGTCAGCTTTACATTTATTTAAAGAACTAATAAACTATTACAGCTCAGAACAATGTCTTGTGTCAAATTTTTTGTTTTGTGGCAAGTCGCCATGTAATAAACGGGATAAAGTACATCTAGAATGGTTGTTTTCACAGAATAAACCCATCAGTCTTAAAGTACAACAGAGCTCCAGTTTTTTCATCGGGCTGCTGAAAAACCTGTCAGATCTACTTTATACCTTACATATATTATTATCAGGATATGAGAGGACTTTTATCATGATATGAGATACATTAAACCTACATTAGGTTTGCAGGTGTGGTTTAATATCGAAGACTGGATTCTGGTAATTGCAGTGGAAAGTTCTTGTGGCTGTGATCTATGCGCTTTGACTTTTTACTGCTTTTTATTGTCGTTATTATGTTATTTGTCTCAGATGTTGTTAGTATAGTGGGGAATAGAGACAAATTGGCTGTTTAACAGTATAATTGGCTGTTAGTAAATGGTGATGGAATGATATTTTTGTCATCATTGGCCTTTTCTTCTGATGTTGGATTAATTCTGCTGAGCTTTAATGTTAAAATTAATGTGTGTAATATTCACAGCCTCTGCATTTTAATGTCAAAAGGAGGTCTTCAGATGCCATTCCTTCAGTCTGATTGTTAAAATCAAGCCGTGTAACAAGCATTTTGGAACGAGCTTTAATGAAGGATGAGTGAGTTGATGGAAAGAAAGGATCAGAGCAGATAGACTGTGGAAACTCTCTGAAAACACAGACGGAGACTAAAGGTCTGAAAGGACTTTCATTTGAAGCCTGTAAACAAGACGCTGTAATTTGACCTCATCTAACTTGAACTGATTTTGCTCACAGGTCTGTTACTCTTCACATTTAAAACAGAAATTGCGAATAATATGTTACAATGATGGCAAACTTTATGCAAACCAGAGCATGGAATAATATTTGTTTATTAATCGCTTAATTATTTACAAATGTTGTAATGTTAAGATTGTAAATGACAAAGATGTGTAAATACAGTAACACAAATTATCTTTTTATTTGTTTTACAGGTAAACACATATAGAAGGAAATTGTAATTTTAATTTACAAATTTAAATAAAACCTGAAGATGTAAAGGTCAATTGTTATTCATTTTATTTATTTACTGACCTGAAGATATGTTCAGATTTTATTAATTTAATTTATTTCATTTAATTAATGTATTTTTTTAACTGCGCGCACACACATGCGGAAATAGTTATTACACATGCAGACCAAATTGTAAAATTATTTTAAAAAATAGTTTTTTAAAGAAATAATATTATATTACTGATGTTTTTTAAAATTAATTATTTATACATACAATACAGATACTATTTATTATAATGTATTTATTATCACCCATGTGTGCATTACTTAAGACATTCCTCTTAATGAAATATGCAGTAAATAATTTAGTGCTTTATTTATTGTTTGTTTTTGTTATTCAGTCACACCGTCTTCTGTCTGAATAATGTACAGGTTAGTGTATACTCCATCAGCTGTTTTCGCTTCTGTCTCTTTTGCGTTTTTGTCTGTTTGGCGCCATCTTGTGACTGATTAATGCGCAGGTTAGTTTATACTCCATCAGCTGTTTTCGTTTCTGTCAACTTTGCATTTTTGTCTGTTTAGTGCCATCTTGTGTCTGAATAATGTGCAGGTTAGTGTATACTCCATCAGCTGTTTTCGTTTCTGTCAACTTTGCATTTTTGTCTGTTTAGTGCCATCTTGTGTCTGAATAATGCGCAGGTTAGTGTATACTCCATCAGCTGTTTTGGTTTCTGTCTCTTTTGCGTTTTTGATTGTTTGGCGCCATCTTGTGTCTGAATATTGTGCAGGTTAGTGTATACTCCATCAGCTGTTTTCGTTTCTGTCTCTTTTGCGTTTTTGATTGTTTGGCGCCATCTTGTGTCTGAATAATGCGCAGGTTAGTGTATACTCCATCAGCTGTTTTTGTTTCTGTCAACTTTGCATTTTAGTCTGTTTAGTGCCATCTTGTGTCTGAATAATGTTCAGGTTAGTGTATACTCCATCAGCTGTTTTTGTTTCTGTCAGCTTTGCGTTTGTTTGTTTGTTTGTTTGTTTGCAAATAATGTGCATACTATATTGTTATTTATATGTTCTGCAATGTCAAAGAGCAAAAAAATTTATATAGGCCTTGTTTATCTGTTTGTTAAAATGTATGACAATTTATACCCAAGCTTTTTGTTTTGTTTTATATTTGTTGTGTTTTTTGTTTTGTTGTGTTTTCTGTTTCTTTTCATTTCTTTGTCTTTTCTTTTCTTTTCTTTTCTTTTCTTTTCTTTTCTTTTCTTTTCTTTTCTTTTCTCTTTTCTTTTCTTTTCTTTTCTTTTCTTTTCTTTTCTTTTCTGTTCTGTTCTGTTCTTTTTTTTTGTTTTGCCAATGCCAATTGTTCTTTCCCTCCTCATTTACTGTTTCCCGTTGTGCAACTTTTCTTTTATTAATTTATTAAAATCAATTTATGGTCACAAACATATAGCAACAATTCTCTAACATGCAATTCTGTGTGTTTGTTTTCTCTACAGCATGCCTGTTCAGGTTCAATAAAATATATTTATGATTGACAATTGCAGTAATTCATATGCGTTTCAGTGTTTTAATTTAATTTAATTTAATTATTTTTGTTTTATGTTTTTTATTTATTTTATATATTCATTTTTTGTTTTATTTTATTTAATTTTAATTCTGCCAATCATTTAATATTTCTAAACCAGTGAAATAATCAATCAATAATCAATCTTTCCCTACTCATTTACATTTAATTTATTAAAATCTGTCACGGATAGCAGTAATTCTTTAACATGCAATTCTGTTTTTTTTTCTCTCCACAACCTATCTGTTCAGAATAATATATTTATAATTGAACATTTTTTCATTAAATAAAATTTTATTTGTTTTTTGTTATGTTTTTTTATTTCATTTTTTAAAACTTAACTATGTAGAGCATAATTTTATTTTATTGTTATAGAATTGTTGTTTATTTTTAATTCAATTAAATTTTATGTTTTATTTTATTTAGTTTTGTTCTGTTCATTTAATATTTTTGATCCAGTGCAATACCAATTGTTCTTTCTCTGCTCATTTAGTATTTTCCAATGTGCAGCTGTAAATGATTTATTAAAATCTATTATATATGCTCTAACATGTGTTTCTGTGTTTATTTTCTCTCCACAGCATGTCTGTTCAGGTTCAATGGGCTGTCCTTCATCTACCTCCTCTTCCTCCTCCTTATCCCGCTGTTCCCGGAGCCCTCCAGCATCACTATGAGAGGTAAAAACAGCACTAAAACATCTGCCTGCTTTAACATTCAGCAGAGTCACAGTTTTGTTGACCAGGGCGTTTGCTCAGGGGAAGTTCTTTATTAATCACTTTATTAATAGTTATTTATTTTTTTTTACAAATGGTATGATGTTAATAATATTTGCTTTTTGTTTTTACAAGATGTGTCAATACAATAAACAAACAATCTATTTATTTAGTGTTTTTATAGATATACAATTATAGAAGGAAATTTTATATTTATTTACAAATTAAAATAAAACCTAACTGTAGAGCAGGGGTCGCGGGGTCTTAAAGTCTAACATTTAAAAATCGAAATTTTAGACCTTAAAAAGTCTTAAATTCGCTGTTCTAGGTCTTAAATATTTTTGCACAGGTCTTATTTTTCCGATATCCATGTAACTCTACATCTAATGCTCATTTAAATTCTTTTTTGTTGCTGTTGCTTGGTTTTCATGGTGTTGTAGTTCTTTATTTCACTAGTCTAGATGTCATTTGCGGTATTACAACTACAAATGAGACCAACATGCAACAGCCAAACAGCTTTCTGTTATTGAACTCCGAGAATGTGACATCATCGCTGTGTTTGCGGAGGTTCGCTTTGGGTGTGCGACATGATTTCGGCTGGCGGAGCTCACAAAATTTTTTGAGACTCGAGCGAACAGTTCATGCGGCTCTGCGTTCGATTTGAGTTGAATATGAAACACTTTGAAGAGATTTTGTCTGAAACGCGTACGACTGTACAGACATCTTTATGATCCATCCATGCATGAACATTGGTCTTAAATTTAATACTTAATGGTCTTAAAAAGGACTTAAAGTATTAAATTTGACATTATGATATCTGCAGAAACCCTGGGAAAGGTAAATTGTTATTCTATTTAATTATTGACAAACCTGAAGATATGTTTAAAATTCTTTATATATATATAAATATATATATATATATATATATATATAGATATAGATATAGATATATTCATTAATTCATTTTCTTTTCTTTTCGGCTTAGTCCCTTTATTAATCTGGAGTCGCCACAGTGGAATGAACCGCCAACTTATCCAGCATATGTTTAACGCAGCGGATGCCCTTCCAGCTGCAACCCATCTCTGGGAAACATCCACACACACTCATTCACACTCATGCACTACGGACAATTTTAGCCTACCCAATTCATCTGTACCGGATGTCTTTGGACTGTGGGGGAAACCGGAGCACCCGCAGGAAACCCACGCGAACGCAGGGAGAATATATATACTTAATATAATATATACAGTATATACTTCACTATACACTATATTATAAATAAGTGAAGTTTACTTCTATACTAATTTGTAGAGGATCATGTACTTATGACTGACCATGGCTGGTTCCTCATTAGCTGTCTCATGATTAACCAGTCAGATGAATGATAAACACACATAAATAACCGGATTTCCTTATTTTAGTCATCTTCGTCTTGAAGAATCCCCCCCATCCACCCTGACTTCTCCCTTTCTTTCCTAGAGTAATTCATGGTACGGCTCTCAGTGGTTAGCACTCTTTCCTCACAGCAAGAAGGTCGCTGATTCGAGTCCCGGCTTGGCCAGTTTCTGTGTGGAGTTTGCATGTTCTCCCCATGCTCGCCTTTCCTCCGGGTGCTCCGGTTTCCCCCACAGTCCAAAGATATACAGTATAAGTGAACTGAATAAACTAAATTGGCTGTAGTATATTAGTGCAAGGGCGTCACGGTGGCACAGTGGGTAGCACAATCGCCTCACAGCAAGAAGGTCGCTGGTTCGAGCCTCGGCTGGGTCTGTTGGCATTTCTGTGTGGAGTTTGCATGTTCTCTCCATGTTTGCGTGGGTTTCCTCTGGTTTCCCCCACAGTCTAAAGACATGTGCTATAGGTGAACTGGGTAAGCTAAATTGTTTGTAGTGTATATGTGAATGAGTGTGTATGGATGTTTCCCAGTGATGGGTTGCAGCTGGAAGGGCATCCGCTGCATAAAACATATGCTGGGATAGTTGGCGGTTCATTCGGCTGTGGCAACCTCTGATAAACAAAGCCGAAGGAAAATTAATCAATCAATCAATTTGGGGGAGTTCTTGAGACCTGAGCTCAGACTCCCCTCTCTCCCGATGAAAAGGGAGGGAGCCACAGGCTTGAGGATCTTCCTGGCTCAGGGCTCTCTCCTGGGACAGCATGCTAAACACACTTTGTTTATCATTCATCAGCTAAGTGTGAACTCTTGAAATATTATTATATTACTACTTGTAGAGCAGTAGAAACATTCACCAGAGTCACATTTATGTTGAACAGGCCTTTTGTTGGGAAGGAAGAACTCATTGATGGGTGTAATGAAGGTGTGCTGATCATGCTGAATAATTGAGCAGAGCATTATGGTAAATCAGTGTTAATCCCCTGAGACCAGCAAGATTAAAGTCTTAGAGAAGAAAAACTCATCAGTGGGATTTATATTCCCATGAGACAATTTAAGCATCGAGCTTTGTTGAAGACTTTATCAATTAAAGATTACGAGGAACTTGAACTTTTTTGATCTCTTTTTTATGTTTGTGCAATTTCCTTCAAAATGAAGCTCAAATTGTTATATAAATGTTAGTTTTTTAGATTATATTTTTTATAATTATTTAGTTAATATAGTGTATTATACAGACAAAAATTAAATATGTATTTTGATTTAATGCATGCTTTTTATTAAGTTAGTTTTATTTAAGTTTTAATTATTTAATTTAATTGAACATTAGAATAATATTTAATTGAATAAAAACAATATTGACATCAGCCTTAAATAAATGAACAATTTTATTTGAGCTAATATTTGCCAAATATATTACTAAATTTCATTGTTTAACTTGATGTTATTATAATACGAATAATTTGATGTTGTTAATTTTGTGAAGTTCGGATTATTTTATAATGTTATAGTTGTTTTAGTACCCTTGAGATACCATTGTAGTTTTTAGTATTATTTATTAAATATAGTATATTATATAGTTTTTTTTTTTCAATCAATTTTTTTTAAATGCATTTTTTTAAAGTTAAAGTTAAAGTTTTATTTAACTTTTTACTAAATTAAATAACAATATTGACATTTGGCTTAAATAAATAAATAAATAAATAAATAAATAAATAAATATTATTTATTTACCAAATATTTCTAAATTTCATTGTTTAACTTGGTGTAATTATAATAAAAATAATTTAATGTTATTAATTTTGTGAAGTTCAGATTATTATATAATGTTTTATAGTTGTTTTAGTACCATACCATTGTAGTTTTTAGAATTATTTATTAAATATAGTATATTAAATAGTTTTTTTTTTCAATAAAATTTTTTTAAATGCATGTTTTTTTTAATTAAGTTAAAGTTTTATTTACTTTTTACTAAATTAAATAACAATATTGACATTTGGCTTAAATAAATAAATAAATAAATAAATAAATAAATAAATAAATAAATAAATAAATAAATAAATAAATAAATAAACATTATTTATTTACCAAATATTTCTAAATTTCATTGTTTAACCTGGTGTAAGAATAATAAGAATAACTTGATGTTATTAATTATGTTTCTGGAATTTCCTTCAAAATGAAGTTCAGATTATTATATAATGTTTCAGCTGTTTTAATATCATTGAGACGGTATTGTAGTTTTTATAATTATTTGGAAATATAGTATATTATATAGTTTTTTTTTTTAAAACACATATGTACTGTATTTCATTTAATTGCATGCTTTTTATTTAGTAAAATTTTGTTTTACTAAACATTTTGTTTTATTTTTACTAAATTAAATAAAAACAAAATGACATCTGACTTAAATAAATAAATGAAGAATTTTATTTGAGCTATTTGCCAAATATATTACTAAATTTCATTGTTTAACTTGATGTTATTATAATAAGAATAACTTATGATGTTATTATTTTTTGTTTCTGGAATTTCCTTCAAAATGAAGTTAAAGTTTAAGTTTTTACAAAAATTGAAGTTTAAGTTTTTACAAAATTTAATAAAAACAATATGACATCTGGCTTGAATGAAAGAATAAATAAATAAATGTATTTGAGCTAATATTTGTCAACTATTTCTAAATTTCATTGTTATAACTTAAAACAAGACAACAAAAAATCTACAAAAATGTATAAGAAACAGCATAGAAACATTTTATTTAAAACAATGTTGATTTAATCTTATGATACAGCACAATGGGTTAAAAACAGAATGTGCAGGGAATAATTTTGTGCATAAATCATGTTAATTGACAACAACAAAAAGTCTTAGGGAAGAAAAACTCATCAGAGGGATTTATATTCCTGCGAGAGAATTCAAGCATCGAGCTTTGTTGAAGAATTTATTAATTAAAGATTACAAGGAACTATGTTTCTAGAATTTGCTTCAAAATGAAGTTCAGATTGTTATATATTGCTACAGTTGTTATTTTAGTTTCATTGCGAGGTCATTGCAGTTATTATAATTATTTAGTAAATATAATAAATAAATTTATATTTTTGTATGTTTTATTAAAATGCATACTGTTTGTTTATTAATTATCTTTTTAAATGAGCTTTTTAATAAGTTAAATTAAATAGAAAAATACTGAAGGGGTGGTATGTTTAAATGGTTTAAATCCTGGCTGGCCCAGTTGGCATTTCTGTGTGGAGTTTGTATGTTCTCCCCGTGTTGGCGTGGGTTTCCTCCAAGTGCTCTGGTTTCCTCCACAGTCCAAACTAAATTGCCTGTAGTGTATGAGTGTGTATGGGTGTTTCCCAGTGTTGGGTTGCGACTAGAAGGGCATCTGCTGTGTAAAACATGCTGGAATAGTTGGCAGTTCATTCCGCTGTGGCGACACCTGATTAATAAAGGGACTAAGCCAAAGGAGAATGAATGAATAAAGGAAAAATACTGACATCTAGCTTAAATAAATATGTAAATAAATAACACAATTATGTTTCAAGCTATTTGCCAAATATTTCTTGATGTTATGAAAATAAAACCACATAAAAAACTGTGAAATAAAAAAGAAACAGTATAAAAACATTTCGAAAACATTTGAAAATTTCTTCAGGTCTCAAACTTTTAAACTGATTAAATTGTAAGTATCATAAATGTATTAATATGTTAATTAACATAATTTATGCTCCAAATTACTCACTGCTCTTTGTTTTTAACCCATTGTGCTATCACGTAAGGTATATATTTATTATGAACACATACACATACATATACATACAGTTAAAGTCAGATTTATTAGCTCCACTAATATTTTTTTTCTTTTTTAAATATGTTCTTTTTTAAACAGAGCAAGGAACTTTTCGCAGCATGTCTGATAATGTCTATTTCTTTTGAAGAAAGTCTTATTTGTTTTATTTCGGCTAGAATAAAAGCAGTTTTAAATTTTTTAAAGACCATTTTAAGGTCAATATTATTAGCCCCTTTAAGGTAATTTTTTTTTTCAGTAGTCTAAAGAACAAACCATCGTTATACAATAACTTGCATAATTAACCTGTGTAGTTAATTAACCTAGTTAACCTAGTTAAGCCTTTAAATGTCACTTTAAGCTGTATAGAAGAGTCAAATATTATTTACTGTCATCATGGCAAAGATAAAATAATAGTTTTAATAGCTCATTTCTAATAACTGATTTGTGTTTAGAAATGTGTTGGAAAAAATCTTCACTCCGTTAAACAGAAATTGGGGGAAAAAATAAACAACAGGTATTAATTCTCACTTTAAGTGTGTGTGTGTGTGTGTGTGTGTGTGTGTGTGTGTGTGTGTGTGTGCGCGCGTGTGTGCGCGTGTGTGCACGTGTGTGCGCGTGTGTGTGCGCGCGTGTGTGTGTGTGTTTATATATGTATATATGTGTATATGTATATATATGTATATATGTGCATATGTGTGTGTGTGTGTGTGTATATATATATTCATTTCTCAGTGAATATAGGTAAATATTGTGATGCACTTTGACAAAACAGATTAAACAGATATTTTATTAAAATAATATTAACCAGGTAATTAAAATAAATAACCAACATTTCATTTTGTCCCAAAATATTATAATATTATGAGTCCCGGCTGGGTCAGTTGTCAATTTCTGTGTGGAGTTTGCATGTTCTTTTATGTTCAGTCCACTTTAACTTAATGGATTTGTGTTGAGACATTATGAATGAATTGTGTGGAACCCTGCATTTTTTACTGTGACTGCTAAAATGTAATATTATGGAAGCATATGTGGCTTCACAGTGGCTCAGTAGTTAGCACTGTTGCCTCACAGCAAGAAGGTCGCTGGTTAGAGTCCCGACTGGGCCAGTTAGCATTTCTATGTGGAGTTTGCATGTTCTCCTCGTGTTGGTGTGGGTTTCCTCCGGGTGCTCTGGTTTCCTCCACAGTCCAAATACATGCTATTGACCTTATTATGTAATGCAGAAGTGCTAAATATAGCAGAAATGACAAGGATTAATAAATGGCAGAAATCGGTTTAACTACTTGCTCTACAAACACGTGTTTGCATGCCTATATAGACAAAGCAGAATAATATAATAGGAAAATATCAGTTTGCAACATCAAGCAGCATAACAAACATATTTTAACGTCTTAAAAGTAATGGAAGTGAATGAGACAGGAAGCCTTGAGCCAAAATGATTCACATGGTCGCGCCCGCTCGTACCTGAAGAATAAGGTGAATAGGTGAATTAAATAAACTAAACTGGCTGTAGTGTATGAGTGTGTGTAAATGAGTGTGTATGGATGTTTCCCCTGGCGACCTCTGATGAATAAACGGACTAAGCCGAAAGAAAATGAATGAATGAATGAGTTGGCGGTTCATTCTGCTGTGGCGACCTCTGAAATAGAGACTAAGCTGTAAATAATTGGTATGTAACACTGTATTAATTTCTTTAAAATAAACAACAGGTTAGCTCAAAGTTTTGAAGCTTACCGCAGTGTATTTGAAATCTGCTCTGCTATACATTGCAGTGAGTAATGGAGATGTCTGCTCTGTTTTCTGGAGGTGTGTTCGGATGTTTGTTTTCTGATTGTTAATTATGCATAAGAGAAGGTTTCATGGAATAAGATGGAGGAAGAGGGCAGGACATTTTTAAGTGGTCCACTTACTCTCATCAATAGTTATGAGCGCAGGTCTCTGCTTAGTAAGAGAAACGCATTCTGGGCTTCACACACATTCATCAGGCCCAGACTGGGATTATGCAAATATTGTTATTATGCAACCTCTATAAAAGTTATAAAATGGTGATATACAGTTGAAGTCAGAATTATGAGCCCACCTGTTTATTTTTTCCCCCAATTTCTGTTTAACTGAGAGAAGATTTTGTCAACACATTTCTAAACATAATAGTTTTAATAACTCATTTCTATTAACTGATTTATTTTATCTTTGCCATGATGACAGTAAATAATATTTGACTAGATATTTTTCAAGACACTTCTATAGCGACTTCTATAGTGACATTTTAAAGGCTTAACCAGGTTAATTAGGTTAACTAGGCAGGTTAGGGTAATTAGGCAAGTTATTGTATAATGATTGTTTGTTCAGTAAACAGTCGAATAAAAAATTAGGTTAAAGGGGCTAATATTTTGACCTTAAAATGGTTCCTAAAAAATTAAAAACTGCTTTTATTCTAGCTGAAATAAAACTAATAAGACTTTCTCCAGAAGAATAAATATTATCAGACATCCTGTGAAAATTTCCTTGCTCTGTTAAACATCATTTGGGAAATATTTAAAAAAGAAAACAAATTAAAAGGGGGGCTAATAATTCTGACTTCAACAGTACAGTTTAAGTCAAAATTTTTCGCCCTCCTGTGAATTTTTGTTCTTTTCCCAAATATTTCCTGATTAACAGAGCAATAATTTTTTTTATAGTATTTGCGATAATATCTTTTCTTCTGGAGAAAGTCTTATTTGTTTTATTTCGGCTAGAATAAAAGCAGTTTTTGTTTTTTTTTTATTTTTTTTTATACCATTTTAAAGGTCAATATTATTAGCCCTTTTAACCAATATTCATTTCAATTGTCTAAAGAGCAAACCATCGCTAAACAATGACTTGCCTAATTAACCTAATTAATCTAATTAAGCCTTTAAATAGCACTTTAAGATGAATACTAGCACTGAAAAAATTATTCAAATGATGATTCCTTGGATTTACTCAAATTTTTTAAACAATTTATTTGTGTTGAATTTAAACAAACAAATTAAGTTGAACATTGCTCAATTTAATTTGATGTTTAAATTCAATACAAATAAATTTTTTGCAACAGTTTTGCATGCTACACTTTTTTCGGTGTAGTATCTTGAAAAATATCATCATTGTCATCATTGCAAAGATTAAAAAAATCTGTTATTACACTGAAAAAAATTATTCAAATATGATTCCTTGGATTTACTCAATTTTTTTACATTAAGTGGTTGTAAACAATTTATTTGTGTTGAATTTAAACAACCAAATTAAGTTGAACATTGCTCAATTTAATTTGTTTGTTTAAATTCAACACAAAAAAATAGTTTGCAACAGTTTTGCATGCAACACTTTTTTTCAGTGTAGTATCTTGAAAAATATCATCATTGTCATCATTGCAAAGATTAAAGAAATCAGTTATTAGTAGGGGTGTAACTGATCAGAGTTGTTCTGTGATCTGTACGGATCACAACCCACAGTTTGGAAAGCACGTGACCTGCGGATTACTAATATTTTGGGATAATAATTTTTTGGGATTCGTAGGTTAATCAAACATTTATAACAATTGCAGAGAGATCACCTCCCGCGTCATTCAAATCACATGTATGAAAGCATTTTGGCTTCCCTGTAAGATATAATGATGGCCGAAAAGTTATAGTGTGACCTAAATGCTTTCTTAATTCTTAATGCGTTATTAATTAAAGGTGTTTTCTGTTACTGTTTGTTTAGTCTGCATTAATGCATTCAGTGTAACACTGCACAATTAAACATTAAAAGATCGTGATCTCAATTCAAAACCGCGCAACATGAATGATAAATGATAATGATTTGCATATGTTTATTAATCCTTCGAAGCGCTGCATTCAAATCTGTGTTTGATGGAGAGAGATTCAGTTTTTAGAATATTTCAGTTTCTTACAAACAGTTAAATACCACAGAAGTTCTGGAAGAACAGTTTATAGTTCAGATATAAACACTGATGTTTATGGTAAAGATTAAAATCATCATTTAATGGAACTTGACGCTGATGAATGTTGTAGCATTTACATTGTGTAACCAACAGGTGGAGACAAACAACCATCAAAATTATGTCACTGAATAGGTTTTCAAAAATGATCCACCTATAATGAAACATGAAGTTTTATGTGTGAATTGTTGAATGATTAATTAAAAATAAATATGATGTGTTGTACAAGATTTCTATATTTAGCATTATCAGCGACAGTAGCAAAGATAATTTTTCATATTGAAAATTTTCCTTCTTTTTCTGCTGGCTCTCTCTTGATTATTATTAAAATTACAGGTTCTATGTTCTGTTTGTTAAAACCAATGCTTTTTGCAGTAATATTTTTGTATTAATGGAAAGCAAATGACATTTGTCTCCTCCTTTTTTGCTGATCAGAAAAATGGTCTAATCCGTGACTCAAAATCCGTAGTGTGATCCGAACCGTAACATTTGTGATCCGTTACACCACTAGTGATTATAAATGAGTTATTAAAACTATTATGTTTAGAAATGTGTTGAAAATAGTTTCTTTCCGTTAAACAGAAATTGGGGGAAAAAAATACAGGGGGGCTAATAATTCTGACTTTTTAAACTGTAATGGGATTTTTCATTTCACATTTAGGATCGTGCAATTGGTAAGCAGAAGTGCCTGCAGGAGTTTAACATCTGTTTCAGTCAAAACACACACAAAAAACCTGGAAAAAGAGGTGTGTGTTTGTGTTCCTCAGCTTTGTTTACCAAAGACAAAACACTTTTTTTCTCATTCTGATTGTATGCAAGCTGCTCAGTTTGCTGTTTTCCCCTTGATTTACAGAAAACACACACTCAAAACATTGTTTTGATGAGCTGATATAACACAGTTCTTGAAATGTTTTGGGGTAACTTAACTGTTTTATGTTCAGTCCACTTTAACTTAATGGATTGAGACAACATGAATGAATTTTGTGGAACCCTGCATTTTTTTAAAGTGACTGCTGAAATGTAATAGTATAGAAGCATATGTGGCGGCACAGTGGTTCAGTAGTTAGCACTGTCGCCTCACAGCAAGAAGGTTGCTGGTTTGAGTCCCGGCTGGGCCAGTTAGCAATTCTGTGTGGAGTTTGCATGTTCTCCTTATGTTGGGTTTCCTCCGGGTGCTCCGGTTTCTTCCACAGTCTAAATACATGCGCTATAGGAGAGTTAAATAATCTAAATTGGCCATAGTGTATGTGTGTGTGTGTGTGTGTGTGTGTGTGTGTGTGTGAATGCGAGAGTGTATGGGTGTTTACCAGTACTGGGTTGTGGCTGGAAGGGCATCCACTGTGTAAAACATATGCTGGAATAATAACCTCTGATAAATAAGGGACTAAGCTGAAGGAAAATAAATAAATGAACAAACAGCAAATGTGATTTTTTTTTTTTTTGTTGTTGTTTAATTGTATATAAACTTAATATATTATACATTATTATATAATTGTATATAACACTATATTATGTACACTTTCCTTAAATTTATACTGCAGGGCTGCAGAATGCTTGATTCTGGTTGGCTGGTGAACATTCTGAGGTGTTTATTCTCATATAAACGCACAGCTAAAGTAGTTCCGGCAGGTTTTGAGTGCATTACAGCTCCATATCACTACGCTGAATGATATTGGTTATTTCACAGCTACAACAGTCAAAGATCACACCAAACACCATCACACTAAACAAGATTTCAATAAGGTGATGTCATTAGTAGGCCCACACGGAATCTGCGCACACAGAAATCTGCAGATTTCCAGAGATTTTTAGCCCATCGTTGAGTCTATTTATTTACTTGTGTAAATGTGTGTAAATTTATATTTATTCAGTTTTTAAATTAATTTATTGAATATAATATGTAATAATATATTTGTGATATAATAGTAATATTAAAATGTCCATATGATTTATTTACAATAGTTTGTAAAGTAATATTTTCTGTCATTTAGTGTATATATATATATATATATATATATATATATATATATATACACTATATATATAGTGAGAGACTTGCTTTGTTTAGCAAATAAGTGGATCCAATTGGATTTGCATTGAAAACATTAAACAAAAGTTAAAAATGTATAATTTATTTAATACACTGCAAACCAACCCTAATGTTGTCTTTATTTAATTAAATAAAGTTGGATGAACATAACTTAAAAATTTGCATTTTGGTCCTATCACTTAAAAATATGAGTTAATTTAACTTATGTACCATGAAAATGCATAAACCTAAGATTTCAAGTGTAGTGAGCTCAAAATCATAATTAATCCTTTGAAAAAAATAGGTCGTTTTCACTAATGTAGTCTTGACTGTAAAATTCTAATATGTCCTACCTTTTAAGTGCAAGGTCTTTTTTTTAAATCAGAAAACAAATGGCTTCAGGCATAATTATTATCATAATGTGAATAAATGGCTACTTTTTGTTTAAAATAATTTTAAAAAAATTTATAGTACAGTATATTATTACACACACTGAAAATTTTTATAAGTTTACTGAACTAAATGAATTGAGTAAACTCGATGCCTCAACTTAACTGAGTAATGGAGTCTCGCAAAACTTGCATATTTAAGTTTATTTGACTTGCCGGTTTGGTAGACTATACTTAAATTGTTCAGTTCACCAAACTTACTACTAAGTTTAGAATATAACTGAGCCTTTAATTGTCATTTATAAGGGATTTATGAAGCATATGTAGTCCTCACTAGATTAGGTCACAAAACTGGATGAAGTTGAGTTAACAAAGCATTTATTAACATACAGATCAACTATTAGTATATGCCTGAATAATAAGAATTATAAATGTTAATTTGAATAGTTTATTAATCATTTACTAACTCATTCTGAATAATCTTTAAAAAACACCACCTAGTCTTAAATCACTGGTTTGTAAATAATGCAATACCTAATTTAGTAATGAGTAAGTTTGGTAAGTATAGTCTACAAAACCAGCAAGTTAAGTAAACTTAAATATATGCAAGTTTTGGGAGACTCCATTACTCAATTAAACCAAAGCAACGAGTTTACTCAGTTAATTTAGTTCAGTCAACTTATTATGGTTTTCAGTGTATATTAAGTTTTTAGTTTTGATACTTCTAAAATCATTCCTCATAAATCCGCAGATGTTTTTACAAAATTCTCTGCAGAAATTGCAAAAAAAGTAGATTCTGTCTGGCCCTAGTCATTGGCCATGAACACTTCCTGCTTGTTGTCAAACTATTTCATAATCGTAACAAGAAGCAATTGAGTCATATCTTAACATAATAACAGCTATCATAACATTATCAATATGTGGACCTTTTTGGATTCTCGGAAGCTATGGAAATTATAAATGTAAAACAGGAAATACAATAGGACCATTATGGTAACACTTTATAATAACTACACACTACGAATCATTTACAACCTGTATATAATGTTCATAGTACATCCATCTGTAAATATTACCATAATTTTTCTATAACTGCACTTTATAACTTATACCTGTATCCTGCACTTGCTGCTATTGCACTGCTGGTTAGACCGAAACTGCATTTCATTGCCTTGTACTTGTACATGTGTAATGACAATAAAGAATCTAATCTAATCTAATCTAATTAGGCATTAGCATCTAGTGAATTCATCATTTGTTAAGCATTAACTCTACATCAATAAACGTTAGTAAGCAGTTTATAACTGCAGTTACAAATGCTCTATTCTTAACTTATATGCACATATATATTATAAAATGCTTAATAATTTTATTTTCCTAATTTGTGAGTGATTTTATTTTTCATTACTAAATAAAATATCGCATTATTTACAAACCATTTGTGTTTAATTTATATTGAAATTAACGTTTATATATCTTATTATTCAGGCGTATAGTAATGGTTACTATGTATGTTAATAAATGCTTTATTAACTCAACTTCATGCAGTTTTGTGACCTAATCTAGTGAGCACTACATATGCTTTATAAATCCCTTATAAATGACAATAAAGGCTTAGTATTTAATGAACAATAATCTTTGCAATCCTATCCTTAAAAAACAAAATTGCTGTAAAATTGGATAAAACAACAACAATATAATAATTTAACAATATATTATAATACGATTTCATTTGCGTTTTTTCAAAGGAATAGAAATTAATAAAATTATTTATGTTATTTTTTTCCTGTTTAGAGTATAACTGAGCCTTTATTTGTCATTTATAAGGGATTTATAAAGCATATGTAGTCCTCACTAGATTAGGTCACAAAACTGGATGAAGTTGAGTTAATAAAGCAATTATTAACATATAGATCAACAATTAGTATATGCCTGAATAATAATAATTATGAATGTTAACTTGGATAGTTTATCAATAATTTACAAACTCATTCTTAATGACAAACTATTTCATAATCATAACAAGAAGCAATTCAATCATATCTTAACATATTAACAGCTATCATAACATCATTCATCAATATGTAGACCTTTTTGGGTTCTCTGATGCTATGAAAATTATTAATGTGAAATGTGAATGTGAAAAAAGTCTTTATACTATAGGGCTGTTGAATACTTGATTCTGATTGGCTGATGAACATTCTAAGGCATGCCGTTATTTTTATGTGAACGCACAGCTAAAGAAGTTAGGGCAGGTTTTGAGTGCATTACAGCTCCATATCACTACGCTAAATGATTTCAGTTATTTCACAGCTACAGCAGACTGTAAAATCATATTTAAACAGTGGTTTTAGCTGTCGAAAGCATAGTGTAAGTGGAATAATTGACTCAGGCCCATTGGATTATTAGAACATAATGCACACCTGATGTGTGACAGCCACTCTGCTTTAGAAATTCTGAGTGTTTTGGGTTTTACAGAAAGTGTGCTTTATCTAGGATGTTAGAAGTGGTGAGACATTGGCTGTGTTTTTCTGTAATATTATCTGTGCATTGTGGTGAATCAGTGTCTTCTGTCAGGTTCTGTTAAGGGTAAATTGTTCCAGTTGTTGGGAGTATAAGTAATGGACATAAAGTAACATGTTTATCTCTGATTGATTGATTCATCTCTGTCTGACACTGTCTCTTACGTCATTATGATCAAGCACTTTATATTCGGTGTCTCTGTAATCTGCCAAAAGTAAAAAGCTAACCTTTTATTTTATTCCATAAACTTTTAAGTTGTGGCTTTAACACAGTACATACTGTAGATGTTATTAAAGGTTCATCTCTGTGAGCAGTCAGGGTTTTTGAAGATGATTGTTTTTTTAGCTACAGTTAGCACATTTGATTATGTCTTATACATTATATTATATATTGTGACAGCTTATATTTATATTGTTTTTATGCAAATAGCCTGCTACACTGTTATAAAGCTCTTACTGATTCACTGTCTAAATCTGAAATGTATTTTTGGCCTCATGTATTTCAGGTGTGTGTGTGTGTGTGTGTGTGTACTCAATTCATGTAGATATGGCCAATACGATCTGCTGCAGTTCAAACTTAGCATCAGAATGGGGAAGAAAGGGGATTTAAGTGACTTTGAACGTGGCATGGTTGTTGGTGCCAGACGGGCTGGTCTGAGTATTTCAGAAACTGCTGATCTACTGGGATTTTCAAGCACAACCATCTCTAGGGTTTACAGAGAATAGTGCAAAAAAGAGAAAATATCCAGTGAGCGGCAGTTCTGTGGGCGCAAATGCCTTGTTGATGCCAGAGGTCATAGGAGAATGGCCAGACTGGTTCCAGCTGATAGAAAGGCAACAGGAACTCAAATAACCACTTGATACAACCGAGGTCTGCAGAAGAGCATCTCTGAATGCACAACCCATCCACACCGGGTGCCATTCCTGTCAGTTAAGAACAGGAAACTGAGGCTACAATTTACACAGGCTGACCAAAATTGGACAATAGAAGATTGAAAAATGTTGCCTGGTCTGATGAGTCTCGATTTCTGCTGCAACATTCGGATGGTCGGGTCAGAATGAAAGCATGGATCCATCCTGCCTTGTATCAACTGTTCAGGCTGGTGATGGTGGTGTAATGGTGTGGGGGATATTTTCTTGGCACACTTTGGGCCCATTAGCACCAATTGAGCATCGTGTCAACACCACAGCCTACCTGAGTATTGTTGCTGACCATGTCCATCCCTTTATGACCACAGTGTACCATCTTCTGATGGCTACCTCCAGCAGGATAATGCGCCATGTCATAAAGCGAGAATCATCTCAGACTGGTGTCTTGAACATGACAATGAGTTCACTGTACTCAAATGGCCCTCACAGTCACCAGATCTCAATTCAATAGAGCACCTTTAAGATGTGGTGGAATGGGAGATTCACATCATGGATGTGCAGCCGACAAATCTGCAGCAACTGTGTGATGATATCATCTCAATATGGACCAAAATCTCTGAGGAATATTTCCAGTAGCTTGTTGAATCTATGCCATGAAGGATTAAGGCAGTTCTTAAGGCAAAAGTTGGTCCAACCTGGTACTAGTAAGGTGTAGCTAATAAAGTGGCTTTTAAGTGTACTGTAAATGCACACACACTGCAAAAAATGCTTTTCTTACTTGGGGTCAATCCCAATTGTATTTTTGTACCCCTACCCGTTCCCCCTTCAAAATTTACCCCTAAGAAATTGGACAGCACTACAAAACCCACACCCCTCATCATGTGTCATCGAGATCTCTTGCTTCATATGAGATTGACAATCATGACTGCTGTAGATGTTCCAGTTGTGTTATTTTTTGGTATTTATCTTCAGGAAATCACTGAAGGTAGCTTAATTGTATATGATTGTGTATTATAATGTTATCATAATGATGTAATGTGGCAATAAGATCTGTACTTGCCATATTTATTGATGTAAACACACAAAAACAACATTAACATTATACAAGACAATGTATATAGGTCATTCCCAGCCACTAGTCTTTTCTGACAGCCTATTCGAGTGTCATCGAGTGACAAAATGTTGTGGGACGGCTATACAGGAGTTATTATTATGGATTATAGAAAGCGAAATTTAGAGGTTTTTAATGAACGCGGTTATGAATGTATTAAAACATGTGCTTGCTTGTTGTAAAAATGTGTAATAATGACAAAAAAATACAAATTTGTACATCTCCTGACTTCCGGGTGCAGCCATACTGCCGTTGTAGATGGTGTATTCTGGGAAATTTTCTTACCCCTGGGTTTCGAGTGTGGACCTGAAAAATCTTTGATTCAAGTGCTTTCTAGCTCTTCCCCTTAGCCCTACGCCTTCAAGCTAAAAAGAATTGGGGAATTGGGTAAAGGGAAGGACTAAGGGGTAAAATTGGGATTGAGTTTTTGTCTTGTTTCTTGTTCAAATATCTCAAAATTCTTAACTCAAGCAATAAGAATTTCCCAGACAAGCAAAACTTCCCTACTGAACAAACAGCCTAAACCAACCTAGGCTGGTTGGCTGGTTTTAGCTGGTCAACCAGGCTGGTTTTAGAGGGGTTTTGGCCACTTCCAGGCTGGTTTCCAGCCATTTCCAGCCTGGTCTTAGCTGGTCAGGCTTGGAGATGACCAGCTAAAACCTACTTGACCAGAGTAGCCAGGCTGGGAGCCTGGCCAAAACCAGCTATGTCCAGCTTAAACCAGGGTGGTCAAGCTGGTTTTAGCTAGCTGGTCATTTTCCAGCCTGACCAGCTAAGACCAGGCTGGAAATGGCTGGAAACCAGCCTGGAAGTGGCCAAAGCGCCTCTAAAACCAGGCTGGTCAACCAGCTAAAACCAGCCAACCAGCTTAGGCTGGTTTAAGCAGTTTTTTTCAGTAGGATTATTTTAAGAAATATATAAAAAGTAGTTATATTTCCTTTAAAACAAGCAAAATATTCTTGTTTTTGCTTTGAAACAACCATAAAAGGCCAGTAACGTGTGGAGTGCCTCAAGGATTGGTTTTAAGCCCTTTGCTATTTGCAATACATGCTGTCCCTGGGAGACATTGGCAAATATTATCAAAATAATCTAGTTTTTTTTGTTCATTTGCTTACTCCATTGGGAGAATATTTTTCTTGTTTTAAGAAAAAAAATTACTTAATTTTGACATTATTTCTTAATGCTGTTATCACGACTCTTTCAGAAAAAGGAAATTGAATGAGACTGATAACGTCAGCCAGAAAAGAAAACAACGGCAAATTTACTGTCCTGTCCCCATACAGGGTAGACTACAAACGCCTCGCATAAGTGGTCATTTTTTTTTATAATCTGATGCAAAGATGTTATAATACATACATAAATATATATAAATGTTCATACGTTTTAAAAAAAACTAAAATATTAAAAACTTTCAAAGAGGTGATGACTGTTAAACGTGTCCTAACAGTCCATTATACAGTAAAATAATGCACACCTGATGTGCAACATTCACTCTGCTTCTCGCTTAACAATTCTCGCTATTTTTTATCTTTTAGATCAATATTCTCCTAATGTGCTGGTTAGTGTGGTATAATAGTTGGGTTTTGGGATTTGAGATGTAAACTAAAATGCAGAATATGTGCAGAATAAGTACAAATAATATTAAATCTTAATATTAGGCAAATAATAAGCCGCTAGTTAGAATTAATACTTAAACTAAAGTGTTACCAGAAGTCTTTTTTGGTCTAATACCTCATATATATCATATGTCAGGCTCTACAGGGTTAAAAGCTCTAAATGTTAGTATTAAAATCAAGTAAAGGTGGCAAAAAATGGCACAGTAAATTGAAAATTTATAGCGTTCAGGAGTGCTTATGTTAGAACAGAGTGTTTTTAGCTTGTTGTCTTGTTTTTGTCTTTAATGGGGATGAAATATGTGAGATGAATGGGGGTTTTGGCAGAGATCTGCACCCGAGGTGCTTGCTAAACTACACATTAACAACCTCTTCCACCAGTTTGGGGGAAATTAGCACAAATTGTTTCGCACACTGTGTTTTATAGAGTAAATCAGGACAAGGCCTATCCCAGACCGAGGACAAAATCTAGTAGTTAGCATCTGGCAGCGCTTCTCACCGTCTGCTTTCTTACGATTATGTCTCACTTGTGGCTAAAATGATCTCCATTAGGAAGCATTACATATGATGGGCCGCGCAGCCATGCTCAGGCCTGTGCCGCATCGGAAAATATCGATTGTTGGTAGAGAAAAACACTCTAAAAATACTTTAATACTTCATTTGACCTTGGTGTTATGCTATTTGAGAGTGCTAAAACAAAGAGGCTCTCACAATTAGCTGTCGCTGGTCTTGTAAGAACAAGGAAAAGCGCTTGTGCTGTGGGAAATGAGCAACAGAAGCTCCATTAGCTTCATCTTCAGTAGCTGGAGGTGCTTTATAAAATCCTGTGAAGCAGCCGTATGTGTAAAACACACAGAGTGTGTAAACCAAGTATTTAACTGTACTTTAAAAATACTCATTGTCTGTCAATGTTTTCAAACAATTATATTTGAGTTACTAAAGTCACTCAAGTGGCAATTTCACATCTGTCAGATCCATAACGGAGAGGTGTCACATCCATAACAAAGCTTTATAACTCAGTGGTTAGTTGTTTTGGTAAATATAAACAGATGTTTCAATATGGTGTGAACATATTCTTTCTATCTGAATTTATTAATTTATTAAGTTTTTATTGCAAGTGTCACATCCATAATACTGGATGCATTATACAGTGTTTTAAATATTGCCTTTTGATCTGAAACTTATTTGCGCTCTAAAAAAATGCTGGGTTGTCATAAGCCAACATTGAGCCAAAAGGCTTTCAATTTGGATATGAATATTATTATGGTATTTAATAAAGCAATCCAGTAGTTATTGTAACATACCAGGGTTTTTGTGATGATACAAAGATAATTAGGCTTAAAAAGGGGTAAAGAAAAGATGAGATACATTAAACACAAAAAAACTGAGCAAATAAGCACAGTAAATAAAATGAAGGGAAAGAGCGGGGGTGAGGGTGTCGCGCACGAAAATGAAGAGTGGGGGGAAGGCGTAGGGTGTCGTGAACAAAAGAGAAAAGAGGGGGGATGTCGTGGACGAGTGTGAAGAACAGAGAATCGTCCTAACTTTCCCCCTTAATGCTTTCTTTAAAAAAATGAAGTATCATAAATGAATGCAAAGTTGACGCTCAAAATGAAAGTTGTAGCAATTGCATTGTTTAACCAATAGGTGGCGACTACAAGCCATCAAAAATATGTCATTGCATTATTCTTCAAAATGCTGTTTTTTATTTTTTTTATGAGTGAGTTAATGAAAATGAGACTGAAGATAAATATGGCATGTTGTTGTTATTGTTTTTGTTGTTGTACAAGATTATAATATAAAAAATACATTTAGCATTATAAGCAACAGTAATAAACATCTGGTGGCACAGTGGTTCAGTGGTTAGCACTGTCACCTCACTGCAAGAAGGTCGATGGTTCCAGCCCCGGCTGGGTCAGTTGGCATTTCTGTGTGGAGTTTGCATGGTCTCCCCATGTTGGCGTGGGAAAACCGGCGTTCCCCCGGTTTCCCCCGCAGTCCAGACACATGCGCTGTAGGTGAATTGTATTAACAAAATTGGCCAGAGTGTATGAGTGTAGTGTGAGGGTGTATGGGTGTTTCCCAGTACTGGGTTGTGGCTGGAAGGGCATCCGCTGCGTAAAACACTGCACATTCTGCTGTGGTGACCCCTGAAATAGAGACTAAGCCAAAGTAAAATGAATGAATAAGGAAGATAACTTTACAGTGTTGAATATTTTGTTTTTAAATAGTTTTTTTTATTCAGCTAGATATTTCAGAATTTTATTTAATAATAAAATAACAGGTTCTAAGTTATGTTTGTTTGAACCAAAAGTTTGCAGTACTGTTTTTGTAGTAAATGCAGGGCTTAATTTGTGCCGGAACACTCCAGATCTGGTACCTCTGAAATCTGATCCGGCACCTCATTTTACCGATCCCCCTCCTCAACCGCCCTCCTCCCCATCCGCTGTTCTTTTTCAATTTCTTCCGCAACTCCCCAACCCTCTTCACTTTCGTCCGCTACAACCCTCCACTCTTCACTTCCGCCCTGCGATAGCGCCACCCCTCAGCCATCCAACATCAACCCCCACCCTCCCCACTTTCGCGCACGACACCTCTCCATCCTCGGGTAACATGCCGAATCTGTTACGCCGATCTGTTCCGGGACCTCGCAATTTACAAATTAGGCACAGAGTAAATGGAAAGCATCTGTGACTCATAAACCATAAGGTGATATAAACTGTAAGATTTGTGATTCGTCCTGTAATTTAGCAGATATTTTTCTCCAGAATAATCATAGATATTTACGTTAGATGTGACCTACGCTATTTTTGTCAGTTGGAAGGAATGTCAATAGAGCCGCCATTTTAGTACAGGGTAGCGCTCCTTTGAAATCAATGTGGGGCCAAGGTGCAGTCGAGGACTGGCCATCCGGAGCCATAGATATATACAGTAGTCAACATTTGAAGTGGTTCAAAACCTTTCATCAAAGTTGTCCTAAAACTATACAACAGCATGCATCTTAGGACAATTTTGAAAGACATTTTTGATCCACTTCAAATGTTGACTATTATATACATATAAACATATATCTATGATCGGGGGGTTTCCTGGTGGTCAGTATGCAAATAAGTTGGTGCAACTTTGCCTTATGGTGAATGCAGTAAATGACAGTATTTTCATCAATAACGTTACTTGCTGAGCACAAAAGTTCACAGCTTTTAAATCATGTTGTTTAACTCAAAAGTTTGCAGTGCTGTTTTTGTAATAAATGGAAAGCAAATTACATTTGTCGCCTTCTCTTTTTCTGATCTGGTCTGATCCATGACTCAAACTATAAGGTGATTCGAACTGTAAGAGTTGTGATCTGTTTTTGTATGTCCTGTAATTTAGCAGATATTGTTCTCCAGAATAATCATAGATATTTACATTAGATGTCAACTACGCTATTGTTGTCTATTGGAAGGAATGCGTCAATAGAGCTGCCATTTTAGTACAGGGTAGCACTCCTTTGAAACGAATGCAGGACCAGGGTGCAGTGAATGACTGGCCATCTAAAGCCAAATATACATACACACACAGTTGAAGTCAGAATTATTAGCCCCCCTTTGAATTTCTTTTTTAAATATTTCCCAAATGATGTTTAACAGAGCAAGGAAATTTTCACAGTATGTCTGATAATATTTTTTCTTCTGGAGAAAGTCTTATTTGCTTTATTTTGGCTAGAATAAAAGCAGTTTTAATTTTTTAAACATAATTTTAAGGACAAAATTATTAGCCCCTTTTAAGCTATATATTTTTTTCCGACTGTCTACAGAACAAACCATCGTTATACAATAACTTGCCTAATTACCCTAACCTGCCTAGTAACCTAATTAACCAAGTTAACTCTTTAAATGTCACTTTAAGCTGTATAGAAGTGTCTTGAAATATATCTAGTCAAATATTATTTACTGTCATCATGGCAAAGATAAAATAAATCAGTTATTAGAAATGAGTTATTAAAACTATTATGATTAGAAATGTATTGAAAAAATCTTCTCTCTGCTAAACAGAAATTGGGGAAAAAAATAAACAGGGGGCTAATAATTCTGACTTCAACTGTATATGCATATATCTATGATCGGTTTTTCCCAGTGGTCAGTATGCAAATATGTTTTTTCAATTACGAAAATTAAAATTTTACATCACTTTTCTACATCGATGGATGAGTGATTGCATGGGCATTGCTGACAAAGGGCGTGTGTTTGTGTGCAGGCACTGTTATGTTATCAGGCACCTTTATAATTACTTCAAACACTAGCCGTTACTCCACTTAGCAGACAATAATAGAAGTTTCTGGCATCAGCATCTTGTTGTCATATTTAATTTGCATTGTTTGCTGGTTTTGTTCAACAAAACTAGTATAAGTTTAGAATTCAGTGCAAGGTGGTGCTACTTTGCCTTTTGTCAGTGAAGTGACTGTGTCATCATCAGTAACGTCACTTGTTGAGCACCAAAGTTTGTAACATTCAAAAACTTAAAATGAAATCTTACCTATGAAATGTTTTGCCTTTAAGCTTTGTTTTCTTTGTTTGCTTGTTACTACACCCATATGCAGCGCTAAAGTCCAGCATCTTCAGATTGTCTTTAGTCTTGACTAGTGCGATTGAATGACTTTTGTTCTGTGAGCCCTGTACAAACATGGTGGCGGTATTGACGCATGCTCAGGGTTCGTATGCAATATCTAGTATATATATATCTATGCAGAATAATTAACAAAACATTAATTACAGGTATGACACAATGTTGGCTCATTATTGACTCATCCTTGTGTCATTTTAAACCGCTTTTTAAAGAAAGAAGTGCATGAGGATGCGTAAATAATGATGACACCTTTTTCACGATACCAAACCTGTCATTGACGTCCTTGAGTAAATAATTGATCAAACTGTTCATCATGATGTCAGACTGAGTTGATTATTGACTCTTGATGGTTGTTTCTGTTTTAGGCCACACGGGGCACTTGCTGAAGTCTTTATGCTGCTGCAGTGTGACCTTCCTCTTCTTCCACATCATCTATCAAATCACCGTCCACAGTTTGCTGGCGAGAAAAGACATCGATTCTGGATTCAACTGTAAGTTATGCCATTTTATGTATAGCAATATACCTTTTTAAGGTCATGCTCTATAACATAGGGCATTTTATTTTATTTTGTTATTTATTTTAAATTTTTATTGTATTTCTTTTATTTATTTACGTTTTATTATACTTGATTTTATGTTTTTGCTTTATTTTATTTTTTAATTTGTTTTATTTTAATTAAATTGAATCAAATTTATTATTTACTCATTTATTTATTTTATTTACATATTTACTATTTTATTTTATTATTATTTGTTTTTTTTATTTTATTGTATTTCTTTTATTTATTTACTTATTATTAATTTATATTTTATTATATTTATGTATTACTCATTTACTTTATTTTCTTTTTTATTTTATATTATTTTAATTGAATTTAATTAACTTTTGTCAAATTTATTATTTGCTCATTTATTTAATCATTTTATTTTGTTTACATATTTACTTTCTTTTTATTGTATTTCTTTTATTTATTTACTTATTTACTTTTTGTTTATATTTTATTTTGTTTTATGTTTTTACTTATTTACTTTTTTATTTTTAATTTTATTTTAATTGAATTTGAATCTAATCAAATTTATTATTTACTCATTTATTTAATATATTTTATTTATATACTTCATTTACTTTTTTGTTTTATTTCATTTTAATTTATTTGTTTATTTATTTATGATTTTTATTGTATTTTTATTTATTTACTTATTATTTATTTATATTTTATTTTATTTATGTATTTACTTATGTTTTATTTTATATTATTTTAATTGAATTTAATTAAATTTAATCAAATTTACTCATTTATTTGATTAATATATTTTATTTACATACTTTATTTACTTTATTTTATTTTATTTTATTTGTAACACTTCAGTTTAAGTACCAATTCTCACTAATAACTAATGGCTTATTATCTCCCTATTTAAGGTATTGGCTGTTTATTAATACTTTTAAAGTATATATTGTGCATGATCTTATTCTACATCCCTAATCCTACCCAATACCTACACATTTTATGTACACAGACATTTACATTTTGACTATTTGTATTTAAATTAAAAAAGTATATTTCATCGCAGCTTTTGTAAAACTTTAGTTTAAGAAGCAATTCTTACTATTAACCAGTATTTTTTCATTTTATTTTATTTTATTTTTTAATTTAGTTTAATTTAAGTATTTTATTTTTTTTATTTTATTTGTAACTCTTTAGTTTAAGTACCAATTCTCACTATTAAATAGTATTAATTTCATTAATTTTATTTTTAACACTTTAGTTTAACTACCAATTCATATTAACCTATTCATATTAGTCCCTTTAAGGCAAGTCATTTCACACAGTGGCCATCTTTGAAACTCGTATGTTCGCCCATTCTCTCTGAATGAGGAAACATCAAGTTCTCCAAAACTGTTTGCCGAACTTATGATTACAGTACATATTTGGAATCACCAATAAAATTAAACAACTGTCTCATAAATTTAGTTTCTAAATTTCCGAATCAAACTAAATCGGCATATTTTTCATTTGCCCAAGCTAATGCGCATACACACTCAAAAGAAACGAGACTACGACACCAACCTCATTTATGACCATTCTACACATTATCATCCTCTGAATAATGATCGTCTGATTGCGCTGCTCTTCTGAAATAATCCACAACTTGGTCTTAATAGTGAGTCTCCTCCAGAAATGACGGCGATTCTTTGTTTGGAAGTTTGTGGACCTTCGTGTAGTTGCTGTCATGTGATGTGCGTTTAACAGGACGGACTGTACCTCGCGTTGGCTTCATACAGATTACAAAACCAAAAAAACTTTTATTTTCAAGTGTTGTTGGTTCATTTAACAGTACAGATTTCAAGCTTTATGTGGATATATTTCTCATGTCTGTGAAGCAAGTATTCACTGAGATTCCAGTGTGTTTGTTGACGACCAAACTGTCGTAAAAACACATGTCTGGTCCGAGCTTTATCCCCTGACAAAACATCAGTCTATAGCGATTGATGATTGGCTCATGTACTAATAGGCGGCTTAATTCGCCTAAATGGGGCTTCGTACTAAATGGGGCTTAATTCGCCATATTGACCATTACACTTTCCCTCATTCAAAACTGTACGAGTGACACGTCTATTTTTCTTTTGCTATTAACTAGTATTATTTTATTTAATTTATTTAGCTTATATTTTTTCAGACATTTATATTTTTGCTGTTTATATATATACAGTTGAAGTCAGAATAATTAGCCCCCTGAATTATGAGCCCCCCCTGTTTATTTTTCCCCCCAATTTCTGTTTAGCGGAGAGATTTTTTTCCAACACATTTCTAAACATAATAGTTTTAATAACTCATTTCTAATAACTGATTTCTTTCATCTTTGCCATGATGACAGTAAATAATATTTTACTAGATACTTTTCAAGACACTTCTATACAGCTTAAAGTGACATTTAAAGGCTTAACTAAGTTATTTAGGTTAACTATGCAGGTTAGGGTAATTAGGCAAGTTATTGTATAACGATGGTTTGTTCTGTAGACCAGTGTTTCCCAACCCTGTTCCTGGAGGCACACCAACAGTACATATTTTGTATGTCTCCCTTATCTGACCCATTCGTGTCAGGTTTTGGGGTCTTTTCTAATGTTCTGCTGAGTTGATTCAGGTGTGTTTGATTAGGGAGAGGTTGAAAATGTGTACTGTTGGTGTGCCTTCAGGAACAGGGTTGGGAAACACTGCTGTAGACTGTCGAAAAAAAAATGAGCTTAAAGGGGCCAATAATTTTTGTCCTTAAAATGGTGTTTAAAAAGTTAAAAACTTATTTTATTCTAGCCTAAATAAAATAAAATAAGACTTTCTCCAGAAGAAAAAATATTATCAGACATACTGTGAAAATTTCCTTGCTCTGTTAACATCATTTTGGAAATATTTAAAAAAAGAAAAAATAATAATATTAATATATATATATATATATATATATATATATATATATATATATATATATATATATATATATATATATATATATATATATATATATATATATATATATTAATATATAATTTGAATATTAATTTTTGCTTTTGAAACATAACTATGACTCACTTAAAACCCCCTTTTTAAACATAATTTTAAAGTCTTTTAATCTCATGAAAGTCCTGCAATAAGTGATCACACGTCAGCAGAAGCCGCAGCCTATTGCTTCTGAGTCGTTCTGTCTTTTTGACTGTGAATAAGGATTATAAAGGACTCTAATGTGTTGTTCAGGGGTCACTGACCGGAGAGGTGTTGGAGAAATCTGCATCGCTTCACTGACCGCTTTCTGCTGACCGCGGCTGTTTGATCATTGTACTGCCAGACATGAATTATAGACTAGTGAAGGAGACAAATTGACAATATTTTTCTCTGACAGCTGGCACAGGGGAACATTAGATGGAGATGTAGACATTTATAACCTCAAAACCAGCTTAAAATTAGGGTTGGTTTCCCTCAAAAATGTTTTTTTAATAACTTTTTTGTTATATACAGTATATGAATATTAAAATTTGTAGTTTAGTGTTTTCTTAATTTTTGAAGAGATAATTGTGACCTGTCAAGGGGTTCCCCTACACTTACACTTCATTTCATTTGTAATTTTAAAATGCCATCTTATTAATCTCATTAAAATTAAGGTTTGTTTCACTCATAAAATGATTTCTTTTAACGATCTTTCTTATTTTATTCATTCATTCATTCATTCATTCATTCATTCATTCATTTTCTTTTCTTCTTAGTCCCTTCATCAATCAGCACATGTTTTACGCAGCGGATGTTGCAACCCTACACTGCAAAACACCCATACATACTCATTCATACACATACGGGAAATTTAGCTCACCCAATTCACCTCTAGCTGACCCAGCTGAGGTTGAACCAGCTATACCGTCTTGCTCTGAGGTGACAGCGCTACCCACCGCGCCGCCCCTCTTTTTATATATATAATTTAATATATATAATTTAATATATATGATATTTAATATGTTCTATTAAATTTTTTTTTTACAATTCTTTCTATAATTTTGTGCAAAGTCTATTGCTATAAATTGTAAAATATGCTTTATAATGTGCATAAAGCAAACATGTTGTTAATGAAAATTAAACAATGGACAGCTGTAATTCATATATGTGTGTGTATATGATCAATATATGAATGATTGAATGAATATTCATTCAAACATTCATTCGTTCATTGGACTACAGTGGAATGAACTGCCAACTTATCCAACCTGTTTTACACAGCGGACACACTCATTCACACTCATACACTACAGACAATTTGGCTTACCTGTAGCGCATGTGTTTGGACTGGGGGAAACCGGAGCACCCGCAGGAAACCCACGCCAACACAGGGAGAACATGCAAACTCTACACTGAAATGCCAACTGACCCAGCCGAGACTCGAACCAGTGATGTAAAAAATATATAGAAGTGAAGCAAATTTTGTCAATTTATTTGTCTTTATATATCTTTGTCTTATTTATCTCCTTAAAATTTAAAAAAATTTTTTTTCACTCAAAATGTGATATTTAAATGCCCCTTTTATTACATATCAACATTTTGAACAGTATATAAATATTCTTAGATAAATATTTTATTTTTATTTTATTGTTCTCATAATTTTTACAGTTCATATTATTTATTTCTGTATGTATTGTAATTAACAGTTTGAACCTGCTTTAAATTTGGCACAAAAGGAATGTTATTAATGAAAGAAACAGCAGAAAGGACAGCTTTAATTCTCTTTATTTTTTAAGTTTTTGCTTCACTTTATATTGTGTATAAACCAAACGTGATGTCGGTAATAAAAAAAAGAACAAAGGACAGTCGCACTTTATTTGTGATATCCTTTTCATTATTTGTTACACATGAGCAGGGTTTCTCATTTCAAACTTAGAGGCGTTTTATAAAGCAGTCCGCATTTAATGTTCTGGAAAAGTTGTGTTTGTGTCAAATTAGGACGATTTATTTTCTCCGTCTTGCCTCGGCTTAACTCTCCAATAACTTTAAGTTTAAATAAGTGTGTGGGGCTTCTGGGAAACGTGCCACTTAGATTTGTCTTTGTCCTGCACTTGTTCTGGTCTGAACAATGAAGACATTACTCACATCACGTCCAGACGGAAATGAGACCAGAGCCTCTTTACTGTTTCTAATCTTTCCATTCAGAAAGACAAAAAGGTTCACCTTTCTTTTATAACCCCTTTTCAACAGCTGATGATTAGAGCTTTTGTTTATTCGGAGTCTTTCTCTTAACTTCTGTCCTGCTAGGACTTTCAGATTTTAACGGCTGTTTCCAATTGAATGGTACGGTTCAGTTCGGTGGTTCTGTACGGGTCATCTTTATCAGACGTCTCCACTGCCACATCCCTTTTTTATTCTATTATTTTTATTATTTTTATTATTTTTATTATTTTATTTTATTTTATTTTATTTTATTCACGAATTATTTATTTATATTTGTTATATTTATTTAGTTAATTGTTTGTTTTATTTTTTATTCTATTTTATTGTAGTTTAGTTTAATTTAATTTATTTTACATTTAATCCAATTACTTGCTTATCTATTTTTATTGTATTTTAATTATGTACTGTTTAATTTACTTTAGTTTAGTTTTTATTAACTTTAAGTAGCAACTCTCAATATTAACTAGTATTTATTTTATTTACTTTATTATTTTTTAATTTTAATAGTTTAATTTAATTTTTTTTTTTTATTTGTAACATTAGTTTAAGTACCAATTCTCACTATTATAACACTGACAAGTATTATTTTATTTTATTTTATTTTATTTTATTTTATTTTATTTTATTTTATTTTATTTTATTTTATTTTATTTTATTTTATTTTATTTTATTTTATTTTATTTTATTTTATTTTATTTATTCACTTATTATTTATTAGATTTTGTTATATTTTATTTTGTTTTATTTATTCACTTATTATTTATTTAGATTTTGTTATATTTTATTTTATTTTATTTATTCACTTATTATTTATTTAGATTTTGTTATATTTATTTAGTTAATTGTTTGTTTTTATTTTTTATTCTATTTTATTGTAGTTTAGTTAAATTAATTTATTCACATTTAATCCAATTACTTGCTTATTTATTTTTATTGTATTTTAATTATGTACTGTTTAATTTACTTTATTTTTGTTTTTATTAACTTTCAGTAGCAACTCTCAATATTAACTAGTATTTATTTAATTTATTTATTATTTTTTTAATAGTTTAATTTTATTATAATTTTTTTTATTTGTAACATTAGTTTAAGTACCAATTCTCACTATTATAACACTGACAAGTATTATTTTATTTTATTTTATTTTATTTGTAACACCTTTCATTTAACTACCAGTTCTATTGGAAAAGTTTTGGTAAACGGTACCCTTTTGGTAGAGCGTGGTGTACGACAGAAGCTGCAGTCGATATCCTTCTCGATCAAGTAAATGTAAAGTAAGCTATACGGGTCGTTCATTTGTCATATACAAACAGATGCTTTATACACATAATACTTGTGTATAATTTTAATTACTAACATAAACATGGAGGAGAACATGCAAACTCCACACAGAAATGCCAACTGGCCCAGCTGGGACTCGAACCAGCAACCTTCTTGCTGCGAGGCGACAGTGCTAACCACTGAGCCACAATGGAATTCTTGATATGTCAAAAAGTGAAAGTTGATATGTCACTTTTTGTAATTCAGACTGTTTTGGACTTGTAAGTTTACAATTTTTTTCCTGTCTGGCTCGCTTTTGAAGATATAAGAAAAGCTCCCACAGTACCCAGAAAACCAATAATAATCACATATTAGTCATAATGCTGGGGATAATGAATACATTTTCAATCTGTTGTTGAATTGTAAAAGTGACATTTTGCTTTTTTTCTTCTTAATGGAATGCAATGATATCCATTGTGGAAATGATGACAATGGTTTGTTTTCTTTTCAAAAATAGATATTTATGATATTTGCATGTGCACATTATGTTCCCAGTGGGTTTATTGGCAATCTCAGATTACATGTTATCATCAATATATCATATTAGGTGTCATTAGAGCAGGCCTTTTGTTTGTTCATTCGTTCGTTCATTCAATGGATTTTTTTTATTTGTAAAATGTAATTTCATTCATTCATTCATTATTCTTTTATTACATTTATTTTTTTCATTCATTTATTCATTTATTACATTTATTTGTTTATTTATTGCATGTATTTATTACTTATTTTCATTACTTATTTTATTTATTTTGAAAACATTTATGTATTATTAATTAATTAATTAATTATCTTTTGAAAAACATTTATTTATTTATTGCATGTATTTGTTTATTATTTATTATTTACTTTATTTATTCCACTACATTTATTTAATTTTAAAAACAATTATATTTTATTTATTTATTTATAGCGTGCATTAATTAATTTATTTTAAAACACACTTTTTTTTATCTATTAGTTTATTCATGTATTTGTTCATCAATTTATTTTTTAAATGTTACTTATTTTTTTTTTGTAAGGCAATTAATTTATTTTTTACATTTATTTATTTATATAAATTATTAGTTTATGTATCATATTGTTTTTCATTTATTCCCTTAATTTTTAAATGTATTCATTTATTTATTTATTTTTATTCATTTGTTTATTCATTACATTTATTATTTATTATAACATTTAAAAAAAATATATTTTTTAATTTTTGTCATTTTTACGTTTATTATTTTTTAAAAGATTTTATTCATTTATTCATGTATATATTATGAATTTATTTATTTTTAAAATGTATTTATTTATTTTTTGTATGTATTATAATTTTTTACATTTTGTTTTTTACGTATATTATTTATATATTTATATTTATTTATTTATATTTATTTTTATTTATTTATTTTAGTGCAGATCTTTACTCCAGTAAGTCTTTCACTGTAATACTGCTCTGAATCCGGCCTGTGAGTCTGTCTCTAGAAGTACTTCAGTCTCAGAGGACATTTGATACCCAACTTTCCTCTCCTAATTTACTAAGAACACAGTCTGCTGTATTGATTACTGATTACTGTAAATAATACAGACACACGTGAGCTTGAGCTCATGTTCCTCTGGGTGTAAGAAGGTTAAAGCAATAGTATGTGCTTTACAGTGAGTTTACCATAGTTACAATGGAGGACGAAACCTGCAAAAATAATTAATAAAATAATTATGCAAACAGATAAATAAGTAAATAAATCCAAAATTCCTCCATAAATAAAACAACTAATAATACGTACACATAGATAAATAAGAATAAATAAATCCAAAGGTTCCTGCATAAATAAAACTATAAATACACAAGTAGATGAATAAATAATTAAATAAATCCAAAAATCCTTGCATTAGTAAACAATAAATAAATAAATAAATAAATAAATAATAAATAAATAACTATTCAAATACATAAATACATAAGTAAATAAATCCAAAAGTCTTGCATAAATAAACAATAAATAAGTAAATACGCAAATAATGTATTTAAAGAGTAAGTAGGGATACGTTCAAAATGTAAAATGTTTGAAAGGGGAAAAATCTACTTCAATTTATTTAATTATTTATCTGCCCGCATTATTAATTTTTTAATTATTCAGTAATGCAGGAATTTGTGGATTTATTATATATATATATATTTATTTATATGCAGGAATGTTTGGATTTATTTACTAATTTATTTAATTATTTGCGTATTTATTTATTGTTTTTGAGGTTCATCCTCCTAAGTTACAGGGTATTTTTTGGGTAAGACATGAAGTAAAAATTGTCTAAACCCATTTTATAGTTAAGTTTTAAAATACAAAACACCAAATGCACTAATGTTAAATAAAGGTCTTTATTATATCAAAATGACCTAATAAATAATAAACAAACAAACCTAAATAAATAAATAAATAAATAAATCAGATAGTTTAAATATAAAATATTATGTCATAGGTAACTTCTGTCTCTATAGACAATGGAGTTTGTTGTCCAGGTCAGTCTTGGGTGGAGTATATTAATCTTAATATATTCATGCTGTAAAAAATTTATATGATTAATTAGTTCCTGACAGCATATGTTTTTAGGTCATTGTAACTTATTAAACTAAGTTAATCATGCTCTAACTTAATTTTATAAGCTACGCAAGCTGTTTTAAGTCAGTTTAACATATCGTCACCTTAGAATTATAAGGTTTCTATCTGACATTTATGTCAAAATTGAATTATTGATATATTCTTATAATTGACAACTTATTTACATTATGGGAGGTTATTTTATAAGTTGTTTACATTTTTAAGACTTTTTATTTAAAAAACAAATGTTGCACACATATTGTTTGCTATGAATTCCAAAATCTTGAAGCTCAATATCTCTAAATAATTCAGAATGCAGATAGAACCTTGTAATTCCAAGGTGACTATTAGTTATTTTAAAAAAGTGAGTAAACTTGTTGCAACTTGGTTAAGTAATTTTATAAAGTGAACTTTCATTTCTTTTTACAGTGTATTTTTATATCACAAAATATTAATAATGATTTTAAGATATACTTGAAAGATTTGTGTCTTGTTTATTCCTCTTTGTGAAGTTTTGTTTAAAATATGAAAGACTAAAAGCGTATGTTAAAGAGTTAAATATTAGTATTTTTGAACTATATTTGTCTGGTTATTATTTTTATATGTGCATATAATATCCTTTTGAATCCGTAATGCTGTCTTATACACAAATATACACAAACTAAAGAGATCCTGACAGATTGCAGTATTTGTGTCTTTTTATTATCATTATTATTATTCCTTATTATTTATTACTATCGGCAACACAGTGGCTCAGTGGTTAGCACTGTCACCTCACAGCAAGAAGGTCGCTTGTTTCAAATCCTGGCTGGGGCAAGTTGGCATTTCTTTGTGGGAGTTTGCCAAAATTCCTGAGCCAAAATAAAATGAATGAATGAAGGAATATATTACTATCATTTTTAATAATCATTTTAATTCACTGTTTTTTTTAAAGTTCTTATAGGTTTCTTTTATTCTTGTTTATGTAAAGCGCTTTGAATTACCACTGTGTATGAAATGAGCTATATAAATAAACTTGCCTTGCCTTTTAATGCCTCTAATAAAATGTTAATGTTTTTTATGCTCTTGTTTATGTAAAGTTTATGCTAGGGTTTTAAATATACAGTTGGAGACTGAATTATTAGCCCCCCCTGCATATTTATTTCCCCAAATTTCTGTTTAACGGAGAGAAGATTTTGTCAACACATTTCTAAACATAAAAGTTTTTAATAATAATAACTTATTTCTTTTATCTTTGCCATGATGACAGTAAATAATATTTCACTAGATACTGTTCAAGATACTAGTATTCAGCTTAAAGTGACATTTAAAGGCTTAACTAGGTTAATTAGGCAAGGAAGGGTATTTAGACAAATCATTGTATATCAGTGGTTTGTTCTGTGGCCAATCGAAACAAATATTGCTTAAGGGGGCTAATAATATTGACCTTAAAATGGTTTAAAAAAATGTGCATATTTATTATATATATATATATATATATATATATATATATATATATATATATATATATATATATATATATATATATATGTGTGTGTGTATATATATATATGTGTGTGTATATTAATATATATGTGTGTGTATATATATATATGTGTGTGTATATATATATAATACTGTGTGTGTATATATATATACTATATATATGTGTGTGTATATATATATATATGTGTGTGTATATATATATATATATATGTGTGTGTATATATCTATATATCCACACACATATATTATATATATATATATCTTATATATATAATATATATATATATATTATATATATATATATATATATATATATATATCATATATTATATATATATATATATATATATATATACTATATATATATATATACATACGTACATATATACTTGTCAGCTCAGCAAAATGAAGGTGTAAATGTGAATGAAGATGGAGCGTTTGACTTTAAATAGCACATCCAGCTCTTTTTAAAGATTATATGTCCCACCTCATATTAATCTCACTCTGAATTGACCTGTAGTGACTGTGCTTTGACAAAGACGATCTGTCATTGTTTATCACAGAATCACCTTTGCTTTTGAAGTCAGTGTGCTGGAAAATTCTCTACAGCGGGTAGTAAAGCTTTATCTTTTCTATTTACCAGGTTCGGTGTGGGAGAAGTCAATACGACCGATTGGTTTTGAGAGGTGAGTCCAAGAGCTTGTTTTAATCGCACGCCTATAAACCCGCATGAGAAAACATTTTATGATGCCGTTTCATTTCGAGCCAGTTTATTAAACTCTCATGTTGAATGGGGAAAAGGGTTTAATTAGAAATGTTTTTACTGCTTGAACTCTTTTGGCCTGTTTTTTACAACAAAGTCTTCTATGGCGGGACACTAAACCTGCGACAGGAGCTGCAAAAACATCCCGGATTATTGATTCGGTTTTAATGACAGCTTTGAAGGAGAAAAGGAGAAAGTATTGTTACTGTTAGAACTTTGGATTTTGTGTTATTGGCTTTATTGGGAAAGAAATAATATATTACCCCAATTATTATTTTATTTATATTATAACATATACGTATATACCCCAAACATAATATATATATATTTTTATTTTATTTATTTATTTATTTTTTCACAGTATTAAGTGCAATAAGTTTACTTTTTGGTTCATCCACTGACTGTTTACCCAATGTAGAATGTACTTTAAACAAAAAAAAATTACAAAAATATTATATATTTATTATTACTATTATTATTATTATTATTATTATTATTATTATTATTATTATTATTATTATTATTATTATCATTATTATTAATAATCTGAATAGGTAATCCAGGTTCAGTTTCAAATCGTTTTCTTTCTTATATTTTAATAATTTAATTATTTGATAATGAATTAATATTTATTATTTAAATATAGTTATATTATTATTTATTATTCATTCATTTCTTTTCGGCTTAGTCCCTTTTATTAACCCTGGGGTCACCACAAGCGGAATGAACCTCCAAATTATCCAGCACATGTTTTACGCAGCGGATGCCCTTCCAGCCGCAACCCATCTCTGGAAACTACATACATACTCACTCACACTCATACAACTACTGACAATTTAGCCTTCCCAATTCCCCTGTACTGACATGTCTTTGGACTTGTGGGGAAACGGAGCACCCGGAGGAAACCCATGCCAACGCAGGGAGAACATGCAAACTTCACACAGAAATGCCAACTGACCCAGCTGAGGCTTGAACCAGCGACCTTCTTGCTGTGAGGCAACAGCACTACTTACTGCACCACTACATCGCCATTATTATCTATAAAAATTATAATTATAAATTATAATCTATATATCTATCTTTTTCCACATTTTTTTATGTTACATCATTTTTCCAAAATGGATTAAATTTATTTATTTCCTCAAAATTCTACACACAATCCCCCATAATGACAATGTGAAAAAAGATTTTTTGAAATTGATGCAAATTTATTAAAAATAAAAAAGCTGAAAAATCACATGTACGTCAGTATTCACAGCCTTCGCTCTGAAGCTCTAAATTGAGCTCAGGTACATTCTGTTTCCACTGATCATTCTTGAGATGTTTCAGCAGCTTAACTGGAGTTCACCTGTGGTCAATTCAGTTGATTGGACATGATTTGAAAAGGCAACACCTGTCTATACAAGGTCCCAGGGTTGACAGTGCATGTCAAAGCACAAACCAAGCATGAAGACAAAGGAATTGTCTGTAAACCTCCGAGACAGGATTGTCTGGAGGCACAAGGCTAGGGAAGGTTACAGAAAAATTTCTTCAGTTCCAATGAGCACAGTGGCCTCCGTCATCCGTAAGTGGAAGATGTTTGGAACCACCAAGACTCTTCCGATAGCTGGCCGGCCATCTAAGCTGAGTGATCGGGGGAGAAGGGCCTTAGTCAGCGAGGTTATCAATAACCCGATGGTCACTCTGTCTGAGCTCCAGCTTTCTTTTGTGGAGAGAGGAGAACCTTACAAAAGGACTACCATCTGTGAAGCAATCCACCAATCAGGCCTGTATAGTAGAGTGGCCAGAGAGAAGCTACTCCCGGCCTGGAATTTGCCAAAAGGCATCTGAAGGACTCTCAGACCATAAGAAACTAAATTCTCTGGTCTGATAAGACTAAAATTGAACTCTTTTGAGTGAATGCCAGGTGTTACGTTTGGAGAAAACCAGGCAATGCTCATCACCAGGCTAATACCATCCCTACAGTGAAGCATGATGGTGGCAGCATCCTGCTGTGGGGATGTTTTCAGCAGCAGTAACTGGAAGACTAGTCAGGATAGAGGGAAAGATGAATGCAGCAATGTACAGAGACATCCCGAATGAAAACCTGCTTCAGAGTGCTCTTAACCTCAGACTGGGGTGACTGTTCATCTTTTCCACAAGACAATGACCCAAAGCACACCGCCAAAATATTAATGGAGTGGCTTCACAACAACTCTGTGAATGTCCTTGAGTGTCCCAACCAGAGCCCAGACCTAAATCCTATTGAACATCTCTGGAGAAATCTGAAATTGGCTGTACACCGTCGCTTCCCATCCAACCTGAGCTTGAGAGCTACTGCAAAGAGGAATGGGCAAAAATTCCCAAAGACAGTTGTGCCAAGCTGCTGTCGTCATATTCAAAAAGTCTTGAGTATTGGGCAAAGACAGTGGATGCTTATGTACATGTAATTTTTCAGATTTTTTTTTTTAATAAATTTGCAACAATTTCAATTTCATTTTTCACATTGTGATTGTTGTAATCATTGTAATTTATTTAATCCATTTGGAATAAGGCTGTAACATAAAAAAATGTGGGAAAAAGTGAAGTGCTATGAATACTTTCTGCATGCACTATAACCCAACCATAATGTGTATATATATTTATTTATTTTTTACAGTAATAAGTGCAATAAAAATCACTTCATGGTTCATCCACTGAATGTTTATAAAATGTAGAATGTACTTTAAAACTAAATTTAAAAAATAATTTTATTCTTTATAAAAAATTATATATATATATATATAATTATATATATATATATATATATATATATATATATATATATATATTATTTATTTATTTATTTATTTATTTATTATATTTATTTATTTATTTTTGATCTCAATAGGTAATCCAGGTTCAGTTTCAAATAGTTTTCCTTATATTTGGAAAATTTGATTATTTAATAATAAATTAATATTTATTATTTCAATACATTAATATTTTTTATAAAAATTATTATTATAAATTATAACCTATCATTCGTTCGTTCATTCATTTGTTCATTCTATTGTTCGTTCTATCTATCGTTCGTTCATTTTGTCTTTCATTCTGGATATCATTTAATCTATCCTTCTATCTATTGTTCTTTCTGTCTGTCTGTCTGTCCGTCGTTCGTTCTATGCTTCGTTTATTCTATCTATCGTTCTATATATTGTTCGTTCTAAGGTTCTATCTATTGTTCATTTTATCTATCATTCTATGATCTATCATTCTGTCTATCCTATCGTTCTATCATTCTTTCTATCATTTTATCTATCTATTGTTCTATCATTCTATCGTTCTCTCTATCATTCTATCTATCGTTCGTTTATTCTATAATTTTAGTTCTATCATTCTATCTATCATTCTATCTATCGTTCTATCTATCTTTTTTGTTTTACTTTTTTTTACTCAACAATAGATTTTGCCCATATTTGACCCAATATTGAGTTATAACAGTTCAGTGAAGTACAAGAGAGGAAACGGTTTATTTGTGTTTATTCCCAACACACTGAATTACAGCTTTGAAAGCGTGTAACGAGGGCTGTGTTTGGGTTTTAAGTACTCAAGCAAACAGAGACAGATAACATTACTGTCCACTTACGGTGTGGCCAGCAGTCTGCCATCCTGCAGAGGCTCCAAACTTCACCCTGATCCCATGACGAGCCCAAAGCAGATTAAAGCGGCGCTCTGGACAGCGATTCCTCAGCCGCTCACCGCGCTCTCGCCCCCTCATCCGATTAAGTGCGGTTTGCTGAGTACGGGAATCTCCACCTGCACCTCTTTCCAAGCAGCGCTGGTCGGACGCCTCCATCAGTGGCAGGAAGCTCACAGTAAATTGTTTATTCTCATAATTGAGCTGTTAGTTGAGTGAAGGCATTTCTGATGTCTTTCTGCTCCACACAGAGACTTTAAAAAGTGGAAATATTGGATAATGTGCCCAGGGCTACATTTTTGAGAACTAACTAATATGTACCCTGGACTACAGTTGAAGTCAAAATCATTAGCTCTCCTGTGATTTAAAAAAATATATATAAAAATTTAAATACTTTCCAAAGGATGTTTAACAGAGCAAGGAAATTTCCATAGTATTTCCTATATAATTTTTTACTTCTGGAAAAAGTATTATTTGTTTTATTTTGGCTGGAATTAAAGCAGTTTTAAAATTTTAAAAAACATTTTAAGGTCAATATTATTAGCCCTCATAAGATATATATTTTTCGATTGTCTACAAAAACAACCATTATTGGACAATGATTTGCCTTATCTTCTTGTAGTTTTTGTTTTCACAAATCCACTAGATGTGTATGCTGTGTACATTTTCGAAAATCTCAAATACCGTACTAGGGCATGTTTTCTCATACGTGGCATTTCTGGTAAACACACTAGAGGCCGCTCTGTAGAGTTCTGCAAATATTAACATCTTTCTCATGCTTGTCCCTGAGAGAAGACGGTCACGTATGTTGTACATAATATATCAGCTTGATATGGACTGACCCCCACACACCCTTCCCTAAACCCAACCCAGAGTGTTTTCAGAAGCAAACTAGAAGAGAAAAGCCATCGCAGCCGCATGCTTCAACCACAATCTAATGCTGCTTTTATGGGTTTAGTTTTTCCTGGTTTCTGAAACTGCCCTTTGCCAGACTTAAACTCCAATCCGCTCATATTTGACTCCCGATTCTGACACCAGAAAAGCTGTCCATATGTAGGTAAGCAGTCAGAGGAACCGCCCTGTAGCATTTGTTTTACACACATCTATTATGTACGCCGAGGCACATTTTCTCGGCTCTCAAAAATGCACCAGAGCACATTTTCCACCAGAGCACATTTTCCTAATGAATAA
>NC_079436.1:54032103-54052280 GCF_903798145.1 Danio aesculapii
TTTATTTGCGTTATTATCCATTATTATACAATGCATTATTTGCCTTATTCCATTATTATACAATGCAGTTTATTTGCATTATTCCTATTATTATACAATGCATTTTTGCGTTATTATCCCATTATTATACAATGCATTTATTTGCGTTATTATACATTATTATATGATGCATTTTTTGCATATTATCCATTATTATACAATGCATTTATTTGCGTTATTATACATTATTATACACTGCATTTATTTGCGTGATTATCCATTATTATACAATGCATTTATTTGCCTTATTATCCATTTTATACAATGCATTTATTTGCGTTATTATCCATATTATACAATGCATTTATTTGCTTATTATCCATTTTTACAATGCATTTATTTGCGTTTATCCATTATTATCAATGCATTTTATTTGCGTTATTATCCTTATATACATGCATTTATTTGCGTTATTATACATTATTATATGATGCATTTATTTGCGTTATTATCCATTATTATACATGCATTTATTTGCTGTTATTATACATTATTATATGATGGCATTATTTGCGTTATTATCCATTATTATACAATGCATTTATTTGCGTTATTATCCATTTTATACAATGCATTTATTTGCGTTATTATCCATTATTATACATGCATTTATTTGCGTTATTCCATTATTATACAATGCATTTATTGCCTTATTATCCATTATTATCAATGCATTTTATTTGCGTTATTATCCATTATTATACAATGCATATTTGCGTTATTATCCATTATTATACAATGCATTTATTTGCGTTATTATCCATTATTATACAATGCATTTATTTGCGTTATTATCCATTATTATACAATGCATTTTTTTGCGTTTTATCCATTATTATACGTTGCATTTATTTGCGTATTATCCATTATTATACAATGCATTTATTTGCGTTATTATACATTATTTATACTGTTTTTTGCCTTATTATCCATTATTATACGATGCATTTATTTGCGTTATTATCCATTATTATACAATGCATTTTTTGCCTTATTATCCATTATTATACAATGCATTTATTTGCATTATTATCCATTATTATACAATGCATTTATTTGCGTTATTATCCATTATTATACAATGCATTTATTTGCGTTATTATACATTATTATATGATGCATTTATTTGCATTTATCCATTATATACAATGCATTTATTTGCGTTATTATCCATTATTATACATGCATTTATTTGCGTTATTATCCATTATTATACAATGCTTTTTTGCGTTATTATCCATTATTAACAATGCATTTTTTGCGTTATTATCCTTATTAACAATGCATTTTTTTGCGTTATTATCCATTATTATACGTTGCATTTATTTGCGTTATTATCCATTATTATACAATGCATTATTTGCGTTATTATACATTATTATACGATGCATTTATTTGCCTTATTTCCATTATTACGATGCATTTATTTGCCTTATTATCATTATTATACAATGCATTTATTTGCCTTATTATCCATTATTATACAATGCATTATTTGCATTTTATCCATTATTATACAATGCATTTATTTGCGTTATTATCCATTATTATACAATGCATTTATTTGCGTTATTATACATTATTATATGATGCATTTATTTGCATTATTATCCATTATATACAATGCATTTATTTGCGTTATTATCCATTATTATACAATGCATTTTTGCGTTATTATCCATTATTATACAATGCATTTATTTGCGTTATTATCCATTATTATACAATGCATATTATTTGCGTTTTAACATTATTATATGATGCATTTATTTGCGTTATTATCCTTAATTACAAGCATTTATTTGCGTTATTATACATTATTATATGATGCATTTATTGCGTTATTATCCATTATTATAAACAATGCATTTATTTGCGTTATTATCCATTATTATACAATGCATTTATTTGCGTTATTATCCATTATTATACAATGCATTTATTTGCGTTATTATCCATTATTATACAATGCATTATTTTTGCCTTATTATCCATTATTATACAATGCATTTATTGCGTTATTATCCATTATTACAATGCATTTATTTGCGTTATTATCCATTATTACAATTGCATTTATTTGCGTTATTATCCATTATTATACAATGCATTATTTGCGTTATTATCCATTATTATACAATGCATTTTTTTGCGTTATTATCCATTATTATACGTTGCATTTTTTGCGTTATTATCCATTATTATACAATGCATTTATTTGCGTTATATACATTATTATACGATGCATTTATTTGCCGTTATTATCATTATTATACGATGCATTTATTTGCCTTATATCCATTATTATACAATGCATTTATTTGCCTTATTATCCATTATTATACATGCATTTATTTGCATTATTATCCTTATTATACAATGCATTTATTTGCGTTATTATCATTATTATACAATGCATTTATTTGCGTTATTATACATTATTATATGATTCATTATTTGCATTATTATCCATTATTATACAATGCATTTATTTGCGTTATATCCATTATTATACAATGCATTTATTTGCGTTATTATACATTATTATACATGCATTTATTTGCGTTATTATCCATTATTATACAATGCATTTATTTGCCTTATTATCCATTATTATACAATGCATTTATTTGCCTTATTATCCATTATTACAATGCATTTATTTGCGTTATTATCCATTATTATACAATGCATTTATTTGCGTTTATCCATTATTACAATGCATTTATTTGCGTTATTATCCATTTTATACATGCATTTATTTGCGTTATTATCCTTATTATACAATGCATTATTTGCGTTATTATACATTATTATATGATGCATTTATTTGCGTTATTTCCATTATTATACAATGCATTTTTTGCGTTATTATACATTATTATATGATGCATTTATTTGCGTTATTATCCTTATTATACAATGCATTTATTTGCGTTATTATCCATTATTATACAATGCATTTATTTGCGTTATTATCCATTATACAATGCATTTATTTGCGTTATTATCCATTATTATACAATGCATTTATTTGCCTTATTATCCATTATTATACAATGCATTTATTTGCGTTATTATCCATTATTATACAATGCATTTTATTTGCGTTATTATCCATTATTATACAATGCATTTATTTGCGTTATTCCATTATTATCAATGCATTATTTGCGTTATTATCCATTATTATACAATGCATTTTTGCGTTATTATACATTATTATACAATGCATTTATTTGCCTTATTATCCATTATTATACAATGCATTATTTGCCTTATTATCCATTATTATACAATGCATTTATTTGCGTTATTATCCATTATTATACAATGCATTTATTTGCGTTATTATCCATATTATACAATGCATTTATTTGCGTTATTATACATTATTATACATGCATTTATTTGCTTATTATCCATTATTATACATGCATTTATTTGCGTTATTATCATTATTATACAATGCATTATTTGCGTTATTATCCATTATTATACAATGCATTTATTTGCCTTATATCCATTATTATCAATGCATTTATTGCGTTATTATCCATTATTATACAATGCATTTATTTGCGTTATTATCCATTATTATACAATGCATTTATTTGCGTTATTATCCATATTATACAATGCATTTATTTGCGTTATATCCATTATTATACAATGCATTTATTTGCGTTATTATACATTATTATATGATGCATTTATTTGCATTATTATCCATTATTATACAATGCATTTATTTGCGTTATTATCCTTATATACAATGCATTTATTTGCGTTATTATCATTATTATACAATGCATTTATTTGCGTTATTACCATTATTATACAATGCATTATTTGCCTTATTATCCATTATTATACAATGCATTTATTGCCTTATTATCCATTATTATATGCATTATTTGCCTTATTATCCATTATTATACAATGCATTTATTTGCCTTATTATCCATTATTATACAATGCATTTATTTGCGTTATTATCCATTATTATACAATGCATTTATTTGCGTTATTATCCATTATTATACAATGCATTTATTTGCGTTATTATCCATTATTATACAATGCATTTATTTGCGTTATTATACCATTTATACAATGCATTTATTTGCGTTATTATCATTTTATGATGCATTTATTTGCGTTATTATCCATTATTATACAATGCATTTATTTGCGTTATTATCCATTATTATACAAGCATTTATTTGCGTTATTATCCATTATTATACAATGCATTTATTTGCCTTATTATCCATTATTATACAATGCATTTATTTGCGTTATTATCCATTATTATACAATGCATTTATTTGCGTTATTATCCATTATTATACAATGCATTTATTTGCGTTATTATCCATTATTTACAATGCATTTATTTGCGTTATTATCCATTATTAACAATGCATTTATTTGCGTTATTATACATTATTATACAATGCATTTATTTGCGTTATATCCATTATTATACAATGCATTTATTTGCATTATTATCCTTATTATACAATGCATTTATTTGCATTATTACCATTATTATACAATGCATTTATTTTGCGTTATTATCCATTATTATACAATGCATTTATTTGCCTTATTATCCATTATTATACAATGCATTTATTTGCGTTATTATACATTATTATACAATGCATTTATTTGCCTTATTATCCATTATTATACAATGCATTTATTTGCCTTATTATCCATTATTATACAATGCATTTATTTGCATTATTATCCATTATTATACAATGCATTTATTTGCCTTATTATCCTTATATACAATGCATTTATTTGCGTTATTATCCATTATTATACAATGCATTTTTGCGTTATTATCCATTATTATACAATGCATTTATTTGCGTTATTATACATTATTATACAATGCATTTATTTGCCTTATTATCCATTATTATACAATGCATTTATTTGCGTTATTATCCATTATTATACAATGCATTTATTTGCGTTATTATCCATTATTATACAATGCATTTAATTGCCTTATTATCCATTTTATACAATGCATTTATTTGCGTTATTATCCATTATTATACGTTGCATTTATTTGCGTTATTATCCATTATTACAATGCATTTATTTGCGTTATTATCCATTATTATACAATGCATTTATTTGCGTTATTATACATTATTATACAATGCATTTATTTGCCTTATTATCCTTATTATACAATGCATTTATTTGCGTTATTATACATTATTATACAATGCATTTATTTGCCTTATTATCCATTATTATACAATGCATTTATTTGCGTTATTATCCATTATTATACAATGCATTTATTTGCCTTATTATCCATTATTATACAATGCATTTATTTGCATTATTATCCATTATTATACAATGCATTTATTTGCCTTATTATCCATTATTATACATGCATTTATTTGCGTTATTATCCATTATTATACAATGCATTTATTTGCCTTATTATCCATTATTATACAATGCATTTATTTGCGTTATTATCCATTATTATACAATGCATTTATTTGCCTTATATCCATTATTATACAATGCATTTATTTGTGTTATTATCCATTATTATACAATGCATTTATTTGCCTTATTATCCATTATTATACAATGCATTTATTTGCCTTATTATCCATTATTATACAATGCATTTATTTGTGTTATTATCCATTTTATACAATGCATTTATTGCCTTATTATCCATTATTATACAATGCATTTATTTGCGTTTTATCCATTATTATACGTGCATTTTTTGCGTTATTATCCATTATTATACAATGCATTTATTTGCGTTATTATCCATTATTATACAATGCATTTATTTGCGTTATTATACATTATTATGATGCATTTATTTGCATATTATCCATTATTATATGATGCATTTATTTGCATATTCCATTATTATACAATGCATTATTTGCGTTATTATACATTATTAATGCATTTATTTGCATTATTATCCATTATTATACAATGCATTTATTTGCATTATTATCCATTATTATACGATGCATTATTTGCGTTATTATCCATTATTATACAATGCATTTATTTGCGTTATTATACTTATTATACAATGCATTTTTTGCGTTATTATACATTATTATACAATGCATTTATTTGCGTTATTATCCATTATTATACAATGCATTATTTGCGTTATTATCCATTATTATACAATGCATTTATTTGCGTTATTATCCATATTATACAATGCATTTATTTGCGTTATTACATTATTATACAATGCATTTATTTGCATTATTATCCATTATTATATAATGCATTTATTTGCATTATTATCCATTATTATATAATGCATTTATTTGCGTTATTATCCATTATTATACAATGCATTTATTTGCGTTATTATACATTATTATACAATGCATTTATTTGTGTTATTATCCATTATTATACAATGCATTTATTTGCGTTATTATACATTATTTACAATGCATTATTTGCGTTATTATACTTATTTACAATGCATTATTTGTGTTATTATCCATTATTATACAATGCATTATTTTGTTATTATCCATTATTATACAATGCATTTATTTGTGTTATTATCCATTATTATACAATGCATTTATTTGTGTTATTATCCATTATTATACAATGCATTTATTTGTGTTTATCCATATTATACAATGCATTTATTTGTGTTATATCCATTATTATACAATGCATTTATTTGCGTTATTATACATTATATACAATGCATTTATTTGCATTTTAGCCATAAAAAAAAAATTTGTCTTTTAAAAAAATAAATTATGTAAAAATCATTTTATTTCAAAAGTTGTCAACATTAAACTCAAATTCAACAATTATTTTTTGTTAGTTTAATTGGTGTCCAACAGTGTGTGGCTTAATTGCAACACCCTTTTACAACTCACCCCGCTGTGTCGTGTTTCCTCTTAAAACTGGCTGGCAGTGACTGTGTCTTTTTTATCTTTTATCCGGCGGTAATCACAGCAATATAAGATTTTACATTCATACTCTCACAGTTTTTTTTTAATAAAAGAATATCGGCTATAATAAAAAATACTTTTATGCTGCTAAAATTGTTTCTTCTATGTTTCTCATCCAAATTTCGCCGAAGTTTTTCAATAATTGGCAGGAAGACGTCTGCCGACACTGTGGTGAAAAATCCCTGAAGCATGCCATGGTTAACCCTGAGCAAATACCTTAAAACTCTGTTACATTTTACCCGTGTTACTTTGTGCCCCGCGCTCCCCTATGTAAGTTTTGACTCTTCTAAAGCATAAAAATGCATAATATGTTTGCAGATATTTAAGAAACATGCTTGTGAAAATTCTTGTTTATCTGGAAATTCAATGCTGAAGTCAGATATTCTGTTTCCGTGCCAGAACGTCTGTCTTTGTTTTGGTTCTTTTGACCCGCTCACTGCCAGTTTAGCCAATTATATTCAGCACCCGGGTTGACTTGCTGGAAAACTGTGTATTTTATTCATTCAGTCATGAAGGCTCTCAAAGCATGCGACCGCAATCGAAATGCAACCTTCGGTGGACAGTTACATGTAACCCCCGTCCCAACAACACGCTACATGATGAGATTTACAATTATAAGCAATTCAGCTGTTTGCACCATGAAACACGACAGAAATTTAAATACAGCCATTCAGGCCTCCTTTACACTAATATGTTTTAGTTTTAAAACACATAAGTTTTGCTATGGAGTGACGCAGTGGCGCAGTAAGTAGTGCTGTCGCCTCACAGCAAGAAAGTCGCTGGTTCGAGCCTCGGCTGGGTCAGTTGGCGTTTCTGTGTGGAGTTTGCATGTTCTCCCTGCGTTCGCGTGGGTTTCCTCTGGGTGACAACAGCTGCGATGAGACTCAATCCAAGAACCAATAGACCAATTACCAACCTACGTCACACGGGTCCCCGGTTGCAAAAAAAACACTGGTTGCAATAGTAAAGCTGTCGTGTTGGGTGGTAGAATGCCAAAAACTTAACTTTTACCATACACCACACTGCTTTAAGGCTAACTGCAGACGTCTTTGGCTAAAAGGGAGCTGAATGAAGTGACGACCTAATTATAAATGCTGGCCTCTGCAGTTCTCATGTCATATCAGGTCAGCTCACGCTATGCTTAATCATACACATTACTCGTTTTTGATTGCAGAAATGATTCCAGCAAAAACAATTAATATGGTGAATTAAACTGCGGACACTGAATGAAACGTGAAAGTGTAAGTTATTAAGGTAAAGCTGGTTTTATATTCACACATTCATTCAGTGACAACTTGTGACACACTCCCTATATTGTTTACCACGGCACTTTGAATATTCGGTCTGAAATAACCTGCAAGTGTGATTCGAAAACAACATTAACACTGTTTATTTGACTGTGAACAGTGTTGTACTTTGATAGTTATTGGCTGCTAATATGATTTCGCTATTTAGAGTTTGCAAATAATACTTTTATAAAATTATATTATTAAGGAGAAAGTCTGAATGTGTTAATATAAAACCAGCTTTACCTCTATGTGTAAGTTCACATACCCTGCCGCAGGTGTATTTCTCTGTCAGAATGCTGTCGTATTGCTTGTTAGTGATTAATTACCCAGGCCTTGTATAACGTTAACTCCGTCTTCTTTCCTTGTCTTTGGCTAAGCAGAACCTCAGTTTTTAGCTCTACATAGTGTTGAATCTGGTCATCCTGGAGCATTATTTCTTGTACATGACCACGCAGAACAACATTGTAGGCATCCAAAGACTTGTAGATGTTTAACTTCTCTCTTGTAAAATCACTTGGAGCTTCAATGAGATTGTATATTTGGGGCTGGATGCTTGGTCATTTCATCTTATCCAATATTCATTGGCAGCGTGCTATCGCAAATGGACCTGTCAGATGAGCGCCGCTCACTTTAACGTTAATTTTGCTGAATCACTGTGCTTATCACTGGGCTGATATATAGAGCTGTTATAATATGCTGAAAGCATTATGTAAATAATATATATAATGTGTAATCTTATTTCTAAGACAACAACAAACTCTGTACGCATCTGATGTCATTCCCTCGCTGTAAATGCTAGCGCTCCCGGTTTCTTTCTGCCACCTCCTGCGCGCACATCCCGAATGTTTACAAACATGGTAATTGGTCTATAGGAGCGCAGAATCTGATGGCGCAATCTATGCTACAATTTAAACAACCGCGGGAAATGTCAAAACATTTTGGTTTTATTATTGAGACACGCCGCGTGCAAAATTGCTGCTTCAGAATGTTTACGTTTACTGTGAGGAATCGTTTCAGAACGTAGGATAGTGAAAGTGTCACGTTTGGATGACGTCAAACTCCGGGGGTGTTTTCTTTCGTGTTTGGCGCGTCTTCATTGTCATTCAGTCTGACATTATGACAGCTGAGATCTTACAGTGTGACATGGGAGCCATGTTTGTGCAGTCTACATGCTACAGTTGTTCAAGATTATAAAAAAATCGCAGTGTGAGCCCGCCTTAAGACCCATTTGTGATTGTTTTGTAGCCGTTATCTAGCATTTATCTAAGTTTTTTCACCGGTCTCTCACTCTCCCAGCTCACTTTCCAAGAATTTCCATGGATCATATTGCAGGAAAGGGAAAATCCATACCGTCCCATCACACCATCTCTCTCTGTCTGAGCTCTAACCCAATAAGTAGCTTTTAATATGGACTGATCTTTATTCTCTCCTCTACAAGGTGATTGATTTTAGCGGAGGAAGCATCTTGTTGTTGTGGTCCATCAATGCAGGTCCATATCACAACATCTCAGCTTTTCATCAGAGCTCTTAGCATACAGGCCTGTGGCTAAACACGTGGGTCAGTGTCTGCAAGCAGCCGCTGGATGCAGGACGATGGGTTTTTTTAAGCTTTTGGAGTGGCAGGTGGAAAGTGCAGAGCAATGCATGTGCCGGCTTTTAGTGTTGCAGAAAATGAGTGGCGCACATGTGAAGGAATCGCTTCAGGGAATCGATCGGCTCATTAGCATTATGCCTGTCAGGATGTCCAGATCATATAGGAAATGAAGCATCACCGGTTGACATCTCATTTATTTAATTAAAATGAAAGCCTCAGTTTGTTCTTTACATGCATTTCTCTTCCGTTTTTGCCAGTGTTTTTTTTTATTTGATCATTTTTGTCGCCTTCACCAAAATAACATTTCATTTTATTTTTGTTTATTATTTATTTTTGATCTTCACCAGTATATTTATTAAAAAAAATTCTCATTCTTTTTTATTATATTAATTTTCTTTTCATGCATTTATTTTCCTGTTTTGGCAGTGTTTTATTTGTTTTATTTTTTATATTGTTTATTTTGTTTTGTTTCATTTATTTTTGTTTTGTTTATTTTGTTTTGATTTGTTTATTTTTGTTGTTTTTTTGTTTTGTTTCATTTTGTTTTGTTTCATTTTTGTTTGTTTTGTTTATTTTTGTTTATTTTTGTTTTGTTTTGTTTATTTTGTTTGTTTATTTTTGTTTTGTTTATTTTTGTTTTGTTTCTTTTTTTGTTTATTTTGTTTTGTTTTGTTTATTTTTGTTTTGTTTATTTTTGTTTTGTTTATTTTTGTTTATTTTTGTTTCGTTTATTTTGTTTCGTTTATTTTTGTTTCGTTTATTTTTGTTTTGTTTTGTTTATTTTTGTTTTGATTTATTTTTTGTTTTGTTTGTGTATACAGTAAATAAAGCATAATCAGTTGCAACATCTCATGTCAAATGAATCTAAACTTATTTTCATTATTTTAATTCATTTTGTTATTTAATTTCATTTTAATGTCAATTGTTTATGTATTATTAATTCATTAACATGCCTGTGAGGATGTCTAATGTTAAATGAATGCAAAATGTTGTTTTGTTTTGTTTTTTGTTTATTTTTGTTTGTTTTTGTTTTGTTTATTTTGTTTTGTTTATTTTGTTTTGTTGTTTTGTTTTGTTTGTTTTGTTTTTTTGTTTATTTTTGTTTTGTTGTTTTGTTAATTTATTTTTGTTTTGTTATTTTGTTTTGTTGTTTATTAGAATATTATGTAGTAAATAAGGCATAATCAGTTTTAACATCTCATGTAAAATACTTCTAAAATGATTTTCATTAATATTAAATTCATTTTGTTTTGTAATTTGATTTTAATGTAAATGTTTTGTGTATTATTAATTCATTAACATGCCTGTAAGGATGTCTGATTTAAAATGAATGCAAAATGAAAGCAAAATGCATGAACACACAATAAAAAATGTGGTGGTAACTGCATAAAATCGCAATAGTTTATTTTGTTTGTTTGTTTGTTTGTTTATCATCATGACATGAAAAATTTTGTTGTTTTTATTTACTTTTTATTAAAATGTACCTAATTTTGGTCTAAAACTATGTATGTTTGTTTGAATAAAGACACAAATTAACTCAGCTTCAACTCACAAGCAAAGATTCTAGATGTGCAATAAATAACAGCACAACAGAGAGCAAACGAATGAGTGTGCAATGAAAATTTTGGTAACTGCATATAGGACAATAGATTATTTCTTGCAATGCAAAACATTTTAATACCATTTACATATATTTTTTTAATTAAACTATTTTTTTTAATTGGAATCATTTGTTTTTTAATTACTATGTACGTCATTTTTCCCTAAATGATTATTTTTTTAATTTAATAATAAAGAACCAAATCTAACTCCATAGTTTATTCGTCCACCTTTGAATTGTCATAATCAGTTCTATACAATCTCGTACAATAATCAGAAAAATATCATCTGAAAGTGACGCTCTCTGTTTCAGGTCGTACCTGGACATGCTGAAGGTGATCATGTTCAGTTACCTGTTCTGGTTCGTCCTGACCATCATCTTCATTACGGGCACCACGCGGATCAGCATCTTCTGCATGGGATACCTGGTTGCCTGTTTTTACTTCCTGCTGTTCGGTGGCCAACTCTTACTCAAGCCAATCAAAGAGATCCTCCGTTACTGGGACTTTCTCATCGCCTACAACGTTTTCGTCATCACCATGAAGAACGTCTTTGCAGTGAGTTTGAGCTGATGCTTTAGTCAAATGCATATGATTTTGGGTTTCAAACATTAAATACAAGGGAATCCCTGTCAGATTTTATTTATTTTAATTTATGCTTTATTTTATTACTGTTAAGGTTTGCAGTGTTTTATTTTTTCCACTACAGTGCAAATCTGTTTTTATTTATTTTTGCTCCTCACCAAAAATGTTGTTTTGTTTGTATGTTTTGTTTTTATTTTTATTTTTTATTTTATTTATTTATTTTATTTTTTTTATTTTATTTATTTATTTTATTTTATTTTATTTTATTTTATTTTATTTTATTTTATTTTATTTATTTTCTGCTGTATTTTATTACCGTTAAGGTTTGCAGTGTTTTATTTTTTCCACTACAGTGCAAATCTGTTTATTATTTTTGCTCCTCACCAAAATGTTTTATTTTATTTTATTTTATTTTATTTTATTTTTTTATTTTATTTATTTTATTTTATTTTTTTTATTTTTTTGTTTTGTTTTGTTTTGGTTTTGTTTTGTTGTTTTGTTTTTCTTTTCTTTTCATTTCTTTTCTTTTATGCTTTTTTATTACTGTTAAGGTTTTGCAGTGTTTTATTTTTTCCACTACAGTGCAAATTGTTTTTATTTATTTTTGCTCCTCACCAAAAATGTTTTCTTTTTATTTTATTTTATTTTATTTTATTTTTATTTATTTTATTTTTTTATTTTATTTTATTTTATTTTATTATTTTATTTTATTTTTTATTTTTATTTTATTTTATTACTGTTAAGGTTTTGCAGTGTTTATTTTTTCCACTACAGTGCAAATCTGTTTTATTTATTTTTGCTCCTCACCAAAAAATTTTTTTATTTTATTTTATTTTATTTATAAAAATTCATAACATTATTCTAAATAAACATTGTTCGTTATAATTAGACATTATTCTTTATTTCATTAGACTTTTAAAAGATGATGTAAGTGGGTCATCAAATAAATTGGATACAGTCACAAAATGGGAATTGACCATCAAGATCTGCAGTGTAAATAGGTCCTGATAGTTTCTGCACCAGCTTTGGCCTGAGGACCAAGCCGGATGTCAGCCAGATTTGTCTGATAGTGTCTGTGCTAGACCTGGCCAACATAAAACCATACATTATATTAACAGGGATTGGGCCAGGTCTGGGATCTAAATGTATGTGTTGGTGTAACTGAGGGATGCTGGACAACGGAGTTGAGGATCCACATGGAGTTTATTAAGCAGAGAATGGTCAGACAGGCAATGGTCAAACAGGTACAAACAGCATCATAGGGATAATGCAGAAGCATAGTCAAAGTTACAGTCAAATGGTCAGTGCAGGTGGCATAGAATCAATATCAACAGTAAAACAAGGCCAGGATCAAAACACGGAAAAGGCAAGACAAGGAAACGCTTCGTAAAGTTGCAGATTAACAAGACTTAGCAGTGTTCGTGAAAAAGAGAGGTGTCTTTATAGTCCAGGAAATCATTGATTATGTGTTTCAGCTGAGTATGTGTGTGAGTGCTGGATTATTGTCAGCTGTAGCAGGTGTTGATTGGCGCAAAGCATTATGGTAGTTGTAGTTCATCTGGTGGCAGATGTGTAGTTTTCCAGCGATCTGCATAGGCTAGATCACTGGTGATCGTGACAGAAGGTTTCCAACGTGTGTGACGGTTTTGGGCCAAGGACCCATGCTTATAGTAGATAAATTTTGCTATATTTATTAAATTCGCTACATTTCTGGAAATAATAAACACATTAAGAGGCTAATTTTGTTCAATGAAATAGAAAAGATGAATGACGTAAACTGCCAAAAATAAATTAGTGTAGTGCCTGGACCATCTAATACAGGGTTCACCAATCTCAGTCCTGGAGGGCCGGTGTCCCTGCAGGTTTAGCTCCAACTTGCCTCAACACACCTGGCTGGGTGTTTCAAGTATACCTAGTAAGACCTTGATTAGCTCATTCAGGTGTGTTTGATTAGGGTTGGAGCTAAAATCTGCAGGACAACGGCCCTCCAGGAACAAGTTTGGTGACCCCTGATCTAATATGTCCGGTACTCTAAGAATTAGCTCATAAATTCTAATTAATTCTAATTAATTCTCGGGGATTCGAATCAGAAGATTCAAATGACTGACTCACAGTCAGAAATGGGTTAACACGTACACTTACGTCATCTATTGGTCCACCCTATTAGAAGTAAGCAGCATGATTTTAGCTTTAGTAAATCTATGTTATATTATTACGTGGCCAACAATTATAATATAAAACAGGATTTCAGTATTTATACAAGCAAGGTAGCAAGACCATATAGCTGAGGCAGTAACTTAGAAACACATACAGCTCCGACAAGGATCTTAAAATGAAACAAATTTATTAAGCTAACACACAGTTCTGGACTGGGTGAATGAGGATGAACAACAAAGAGTCCCAAACGTCTTGCACTTGCTAAGTTATTAGCATTGCAACCTGAGAAAACCACCAAGCAGAGAATCTGAGTCAAGTTGAAGGAGAGTGTGTATTGGAATCAAGCTCTGGGCGATACTTAATAAGAAGGAGACGAAGGGAGCGCAATGAGGCTTTCATGACTGCTGGTTTTAACTCCGCTTAGAATATGGCTGAGTTCCTACATTAGTTATGAGTAGGCCCACACGGAATCTGCGCGCACAGAATTTCTCAGAATTTCTCAGATTTTTAGCCCATCATTGATTCTGTTTATTTACTTGTGTAAATGTGTGTAAATCTATATTTATTTAGTTTTTAAATGAATTTCTGTAATATTATTGACTAATATGAAAATGTACATCTGATTTTTTTTACAATACAGTGTGTAAAGTCATATTTTCTGTCTTTTAGTAGAGATATTATATGAGAGACTTGCTTTGTTTACCAAATAAATTGGATCTAATTGGATTTGCATTGAAACATTAAATACAAGTTAAAAAGATATGACTTTATTTTACATATTAAGGTTTTAGTTATGATACTCCTAAAATCATTCTGCAGAAATCCGCAGATTTTTAACAAAATTCTGTGCAGAAATAGCAAAAAATGTCCGCAGCTTCCGTCTGGCCCTAGTTATGACTTACTGTTTGAATGCATAAACATAAATGAGTGAATCACGATGTTAATAGATGAGGTAATGAAGTGTGCACGATTCTTTTCAAATGTATGTGGAATTTCTTTATTTGTTGACAGATTTGGCATGCGGCTACATCAACTCTTTGGTGAAGAATAACTGCTGGTTAATTCAGCTGCTCAGTCTCGCCTGCACCATTAAAGACTACCAACCCAAAACAGGTAAAGGACAATAAAAGTTTTTTGTTCTTTTTTTCTGAGGGATGCTGTTGCCAACATTCTGGTTTGTCGTCAATTTCAACAACGTGCCTTTCAAATGCATTTAGATCCACTCGCTTATTAGGTCACTGGTTGGTGTCAGTTGGCATTTCTGTGTGGAGTTTGCATGTTCTCCCCTGTGTTAGCGTGGGTTTCCTCTGGGTGCTCCGGTTTCACAGTCCAAACACATTCGCTATAGGTGAATTGAATAAACTAAATGGGCCGTATTGTATGAGAGAGTGCATGTGAATGCAATAGTGTATGGGTGTCTCCCAGAATTGGGTTGCGACTGAAAGGGTAAAACATATGCTGTACGCTTTGTAAAACATATGCTGGAATAGTTGGCGGTTCATTCCACTGTGGCAACCTTTGATAAATAAGGGACTAAGCCGAAAGAAAATGAATGAATGAATGAAGGAATGAATGAATGAATGTTTGGTAAACAAAGTGTCTCCTAATACATCTACTAAAAGACAGTAACTATTACTTTACAAACTGTATTAAACATAATTCATATAAATGTGCAAATTAGTCAATAATAATAATAAAATTAATATAGAAACTGAACAATTATGTATTTACTTTATATAAGTTTATTTACTTGTGTAAGTACACTTTAAAAATATCCGGATATTAGCAGTTTAGTGATTCATGTTTTATTTTTTATTTCCCCCCTTTTGTTTAGGCTTTTGAACTGCATTATGGGAGCTTGATCTTTCTTCCAACAACTTCTAACCTTGATAAATTTAGAAAAAGTGACATTTATTGATGTTTTTAATAGTTTAAAGTGATATATTGTCTGGGTTGATATTGTATATTACGCTACAAACACCTTGTAATAAACTGCCAGCACATTTTCTGTTATTTTACAGACTTATTTCTCTCTATATTATTTCTTATACTTATTTCAAACTACTAAACTGTGAATAAAAAGGTACTTTGTCAAACTGTAGAGTTGAATTTTCAAACATCCAAAGTCGACAGAGCAGTGATCAACATCCCATTATTAGGGCCAGACGGAATCTGCGGACGTTTTTTGCTCTTTCTGCTAAGAATTTTGGTAAAAATCTGTGGATTTCTGCAGAATTATTTTGGGAGTATCATAACTAAAACCTTAATATGTGAAATAAAAAATAATAGCTCTTAACTTTATTTAATGTTTAAAATGCAAATCCAGTTAGATTCACTTTATTTGGTAAACAAAGCAAGTCTCTCAAATAATATCTCTACTAAAAGACAGAAAATATTACTGTACAAACTGCATTGTACATAAATCAGGTGAACATTTTCATATTAGTCAATAATAATACTGAAATTAATTTAAAAACTGAATAAAAATATATTTACACAAGTTTACACAAGTAAATAAACAGAATTAATGATGAGCTGAAAATCTGCGGAAATCTGTGGAAAATCTGCGGAATTCTGCACGCGCAGATTCCGTGTGGTCCTACCCATAATGCAATTCAACAACTGTAAATAAATAGAAAATTGATAATTAACAGATTTTTTTGCAGTGTAAATACACTTAATAATGGGCTAAAAAATCAGCAGATTTCTGTACATACAGATTCTGTATGGGCATATACCTATGCTGAATTTATAATACCTTTGTGTGTGTGTGTGTGTGTGTGTGTGTGTGTGTGTGTGTGTGTGTGTGTGTGTGTGTGTGTGTGTGTGTGCGTGCGTGCGTGCGTGCGTGCGTGCGTGCCTGCGTGCGTCTGTGTGTCTGTGTGTGTTCAGATCTGCCTGGAGTTGCCTGTGAGTTGCCGAAAGACGAGGCCGGGATCATCTGGGACAGCATCTGCTTCACCTTCCTCCTCCTGCAGAGACGAGTCTTCATGAGCTACTATTTCTTGCATGTGATCGCTGACATTCGAGCCGGACAGATTCTTGCATCCCGGTACAACATCTTTTATATACATGAGCAAATATATATATGTAAATATATATATAATATAAATATATATAAATATATATATATATATATATATATATATATATATATATATATTATATATATATATATATATATATATAATATATAAATAAATATATGTGTATATATATATAAATGTGTGACCAATCAAAACAAAGTGTGGTCATCTGGCCAGTCACAGCAGAGTTTGTCATCTGACCAATCAGAGCAGAGTAGGCAAGGTAATATGACATTAACATTTATACTTGGATGAATGTGGTTTGGCCAATCACAGCAGAGTGTGGCTATCTGACCAATTAGAGCAGAGCAGGCAACATAGTATTAAAATGTCTACTTGGAGAACTGTGGTTTGACCAATCACAGCAGAGTATGGTCAAATGACCAATCAGATCAGAGTAGGCAACATGACATTAACATTCGTACTTCGATGACTGTGGATTGACCAATCAAAACAGAGTGTGGTCATCTGGCCAATCACAGCAGAGTAGGCAACATGGCATTAAAATATGTACTTGGATGAATGTGGTTCGACCAATCACAGCAGTTTGGTTGACTGACCTATCAGGGCACAGTAGGTGACATGATATTAAAAAGTGTATTTGTATGACTATGGTTTGACCAATCACAACAGAGTGTGGTCATCTGGCCAATCACAGCAAAGTCTGTCTTTTGACCAATAAGAGCAGAGTAGGCAAGGCAACATATAATTAACAATTGTACTTGGATGAATATAGTTTGACCAATCACAGTAGACTGTGGCTATCTTACCAATAAGAGCAGAGGATGATCATATGATCAATCAGAGCAGAGTATGGTCATCTGAGGAATCATAGCAGAGTATGATGATCATCTGACTAATCAAAGCAGAGTATGATCATATGACCAATCAGAGCAGAGTACTGTAATCTGACCAATCAGAGCAGAGTACTGTAATATGACCAATCAGAGCAGAGTCGGCAACAAGGTTCTAAAATCTGTTCTACCTACCTGCCTGCTCCCATTCATGTCATGTAGTACCGAATAAAGTAAAGAGTGTTGTTTGTTTGTGTTTGTGTCCATCAGAGGAGCTGAGTTGTTTCAGGCCAGTATTGTAAAGGCTGTGAGAGCTCGTCTGGAGGAGGAGAAGAAATCCATGGAGCAACTGAAGAGACAGTGAGAAATATGCTTTGTTTTTGTTTGTATTGGTGTTTCAAAGTTTTTAGGTTGTTTAGAGTTGTGAGAACTTTTTTTATTCTCTTCATACATATGCAGTTTTGATTGTTCTTCATATAATCTTGTTGAAAAAATAGCTTTGAATCACAAAAATAGTTTACATTGATCTGTTGAATTAATTACATTTGATATAATATAATGTAATGTAATGTAATGTATATATATAATATAATATAAATAATATAATATAATATAATGTAATGTAATATAATGTAATATAAAAAAATAATATAATATAATGTAATGTATAATATAAAATAAATAATATAATATAATATAATATAATATAATATAATATAATATATATATAATATAACATAAGATATAATGTAATATCATAAGATATAATATAATATAATATTATATAATATAAATATTATATAATATATTATAATATAAGATATAATATAATGTAATATAATGTAATATATAAAAATTTTGTATAATATAATATAATATAATATAATATAATGTAATTTAATATAAGATATAATATAATATAATTTAATATAATAATATATTATAATATAAGATATAATATAATATTATAATATAAGATATAATATAATATAAATATATATAATATAATATAATATAATATAATATAATATAAATAATATAATATAATATAATATAATATAATATAAGATATAATATAATATAATATTATAATATAATATAATTATATAATATAATATAATATAATATAAGATATAATATAATATAATATAATTTAATATAATATAATATAAATAATATAATATAACAAGATAATGTAATATAAGATAATGTAATATAAGATATAATATAATATAATATAATGTAATATATTATAATATAAGATATAATATAAGATATGATATAATATAATATAAGATATAATATAATATATAAGATATAATATAATATAAATAAGATATAATAAATATATAATATAATATAATATAATATAATTAATATAATATAATATACTATAAGATAAATATATAATTAATATATTAATAATATAATATAATATAAGATAAGATATAATAAGAGATATAATTAATATAATATAATGTAATATAATATACTATAAGATATAATAAATATAATATAATATAATATAATATATATAATGTAATATAATATACTATAAGATTATATAATATAATTTAATTTAATATAATATAATATATATAATATAATGTAATATAATATAATATAATATAAATAATATAATATAATATAATATATATAATATAATAATATAATAATATAATATAATATAATATAATAATTATTTGGTGAGCATTGAATTTATTTCAAAACATTAAAAAGAATTAAAAAATTAGTTTCTATCCTCAAATTTGAAACACAGGCTCTTTGTTGATACATACCCCTGTATACATTTCGGAAGAGTGCGAATTATCTAGCCAGAGGTATTTATGGCTAAATTTCGTCATTAAAACGAACGATACGGGGCGGTATGACGCCGCCGCCGGCTTCTGCTCCTTTCAGCACTAGCAGCTGACCGCTTAATGTGTGACGGCTTTTCCGCTGCTATCAGTTTGTCTAGTAGTTCGCCGCGTATGTTGGCAGACTTGGACGTGGAGTGGTGTT
>NC_079436.1:54126938-54154438 GCF_903798145.1 Danio aesculapii
GAGCATGACGATGGGGTTCAAATCCAGTGAAGAGCGCTTCCAGTAAGCAGCTAAAACAAAAGCAAAATTCAAGTAAATAAATAAATATACAACAGGCTGAAAACATGGTGAAATCACGCAACCACAATGGCTTTTCTTTTTCTAGATTGCTTTTGAAAACACTATGGGTTGGGTTTAGGGTCAGTCATCAGCAAGCTGTCCTGGGGTGCATTTCCCAAACAACGACATAACTCGCGGCTGAACTATCATAGTACGATGAATTCCGCTTTTAAATAATAGGTCACCTATAGCTTTCATCATGAGCCATGGCTGCGTTCAAAATGGCAAAAATGTTTTCAAAGTGCACTATGAAGGGAACGCAATTGTCAATATGAAGATCACTAAAACTGAACTGTAAAAATACTTTTAAAGCAAATTACACCTAAGAGAGATGACTTTAATGCTTTTTAAAAATGATTCCAAGTTAAATGTTGGGACATTCTAAATGAATAGGGCATAGGGGGATAACGGTGAATAGAACACAACCAGGAACTATGCGTCTAACTCCAGCTCTAGAGGTGTAGTTGTAAGCTTACAAGTTTGTAATGCAGTTTGCGAATATTCGTTGGAACGACGGATTTGGGAAACACCAAATCAACAAACTATCTTTGTAAAGACAGAACTTGCGACCTTAGTTAGCTAACAATGGTTTTCGGAAACATACCCCTGGTCGGCTGAAGTGTATAATGCACCCTTTGGTGGATTTATACGATAAGAGGACGCACGAGAGGAATTTGAGATCATCAAAAAGCGTACACAGCAGCTAATTACGTATTTCACTGTCCCCAGAAATGTAGACCTGGATACATATCCACGATGAGCCTGGGTTGCAAATTCAGCTTGTTTTCCAACACCAGCATATAAGCATTTATACATCAACACTCATTTGCTTGAGAATTAAAGTGACCTAAGACATTAAATCAGTATTTTTTTTTTTCAGAAATGTATCATAATTGGCTGAATTTATACTTAAAAGCTTAATTTAAAATGTGTTTTGATTGCATACATTTGAACTACTGTATATATGCTACATACAGTTGAAGTCAAAATTATTCACCCTCCTGTCAATTTTTTTTTTCAAATATTTCTCAAATGGTGTTTAACAGAGCAAGGAATTTTTCACAGTATTTCCTATTATTTTTTCTTCTGGAGAAAGTCTTATTTGTTTTATTTTAGCTAGGATAAAAGTAATTCTTAATAAAAAAAAAACATTTAAAGGTCAATATTATTAGCCACCTTAAGCAGTACTTTTTTCAGAGTGTCTACAGAACAAAACCATCATCCCTAACGTGCCTAATAACCAGGATAATAGCCTTTAAATGTCACTTTAAGCTAAATACTAGTGTCTTGAACAATATCTAGTAAAATATTATTTACTGTCATCATGGCAAAGATGAAAGAAATCAATTATTAGAGATGAGTTATTAAACCTATTATGTTTAGAAATGTGTTGAAAAAATCTTCTCTCTGTTAAGTAGAAACTGGGTAAAAACATACAGGGGGCTAATAATTTTGACTTCAACTGTACGTGCATGATGTGATTTTGTTATCCGACCATTTTCATGCATGCATAATCACCACTATGAATGTATTAATTCAGGATGGATCGTATTAAGACGCGTCAGCAGAAGTTCAAGAGAGGAAAAAGAGAAGATGCTCAGCATAGCCCAGGAGTCTGGAGATGGACAGAAACTCATCCCACCAGAAGAAAATGAGGAGGAGGAGGATGAAGGTAAGATGTACATCATGGCTGTACGAGAGTGAAACAATTAAATACACTCTTCGATATGCAAAGGTCACGAAACTAAATAAACGAGATGCTAAGTAATAGTAAATAAATTAAATCAGTTGTTATTAACCCATCAAGTTTACACTTCACAGTCAGAATATTTCTCACATAATCTATATGATATTCAGATCATTTCTTTTATAGTTAAATGTAACTTGTCCATCTAAGTAATAAATGATAACAGAATTGACATTTTTTGGGTGAACTATCCCTTTAAGAGTGTTTCGTGAATCTGGTTTACAGCAGAAACTACACTTCCTGACAAAAGTTTTGTCATTGATCTCATTTGTTACAGCAAATAATTACTTGAGTTCTAGTTGATCATTTGGAAAAGTGGCAGAAGGTCGATTTTTCTGGTGAATCATCTGTTGAGCTGCATCCTAATCATCACGAATACTGCAGAAGACCTACTGGAACCTGCATGGAGCCAAGATCTCACAGAAATCAGTCAAGTTTGGTGAAGGAAAAATGGGATATATTCAGTATGGGGGCGTGTGAGAGATCTGCAGAGTGGATGGCAACATCAACAGCCTGAGGTGTCAAGACATTTGTGCTGCTCATTACATTACAAACCACAGGAGAGGGCAAATTCTTCAGCAGGATAGCGCTGCTCCTCATACTTCAGCCTCCACATCAAAGCAAAGCAAAGCAAAGAAGGTCAAGGTGCTCCAGGATTGGCCAGCCCAGTCACCAGACATAAACATTATTGAGCATATCTGGGGTAAGATGGGGAGGAGGCATTGAAAATAAATCTTGATGAACTCCTGTAAGAACGCTTTCTTTGCCATTCCAGATGACTTTATTAATCAGTGATTTGAGTCATGTCAGAGATGTATGGATGCAGTCCTCCAAGCTCATGATGGAGTCAGACACAATATTCATTCGGTCTCCACTGCAGCATCACGTTATAGTCTATACTGGACATTATTTCTGTTCAGTGACAAGACTTTTGTCTAAGCAAAGTCAGACCTTACTGTCCTAATGAAATAAATAAAAATCAAGACATGATCATTTTTTTTGGTCAAATAAGTGTAATCTAGAGGCCTTTGCCTTTCATATAAGCCACTTCTGATACCAAATGATCAACTAGAAGTCAAGTTATTATTTGTTGTTCATAAAACTTGGATAGGCCACAAGACTTTTGTCAGGGAGGGTACTGTGCAGGCTGACATTGAGGATCAACAATTTTTTAAATAATTCTGTACATTTTTGTCATACTGACAGTCTTCTGAATTATTTTCTGTTGATTGTAAAATTGTATCAAACTGTATAATATTAACCTTTTCCACATAGCAACCAGGAAGAGCTTTTATTTCCAGTTTCACCGTCACTTCTCCACTGTTTTCATTAATGCTCTTGACGTTTCGTTTGCAGAGAAAAGAAAAACAAGGTGCAAAAAAAGCAGTGGTGGAGGCCTTGGGTTGACCATGCGTCCAGTAGGTTCTTCATACCTTCCTCTGATCTCACTGCTCCTTGTGTCCTTGACCAGAAGTCAGAGGATTCCCATAATGCACTTGTGCTCCGCCCAGACCATAGACTTTTCTACATCTATTTAAGGCAGCTGGACATATTAACTTACAAATTAAATTAAAACTAACCATATTAATTCTGTTAGCTCACATTGCTAGTTTTTAAATCATCTGTGAGAGTCATTATGAAAAAAAATAGTTTGCTCCGTGTTTCTAACAAAATATCCAGTGCATTAGGACAGGAGGAGTGTTTCCTATAGCTGGCTGTCAAGCCCACCCATCTGCATGGAGCACATTATGTGCATGCTTTACTAAAAAGATAGGTCTTTAATCTAGTTTTGAACTGATAGAGTGTCTCTGAGCCTCGGACATTATCAGGAAGGCTATTTCAGAGTTTAGGAGCTATAAATGAGAAGCCCTGACCTCCTTTAGTAGACTTTTCTATTCTAGGTACTACCAGAAGCCCTGAGTTTTGAGATCTTAAAAAGCGAGTTGGATTGTAGCGAGACAGGAGGTTGGTTAGACAAACAGGAGCTAGATTATTTAAAGCTTTATAGGTAAGAAGCAATATTTATAATCAATACAGAATTTAACAGACAGCCATTGTAATGAGGATTAATTGGGGTGATGTGGTCATATTTTCTAGACCTGGTAAGGACTCTGGCAGCTGCATTTTGTACTAGCTGAAGTTTATTAATAGAGGATGCTGGGCAGCCAGCGAACAGAGCATTACAGTAATCTATTACTAGAGGTCATAAAACCATGAACTAGAAATAGATGAAGATGGGTAGCATGCAGGGTAGCATGGTACCCTGAGATGGGTATAGCATGCTTTGTAACTTAGCTATATTTCTCATATAAAAAGGGTGTTTTTTGTGACATGGGGGATTATGATTTTAAAAAGTTAAGTTGCTGTCTAATATAACACCATTATAATATAATATAACACCCAGATCAGATAAGTCCAATGTTTAAAGCACAAATACAATTTTTACATGTTTATTTTAGATCACATTGTTTATTTTAAAGTGAATAATTCATCCGTGTAAGTTAACTGAAAAAAATTTGTTTTGGTAATTAAACTCTGACCATTTACTTAGGTGTTTGGAGTCCTTCCTGTTGACGTCAACCTAAGGGTTTCCATAGCAACTGCATATTAATACGCTCTCTCCTCACCGTTAGTTTGCTATGATAGAATATGAGCAAAAGAAAGTCCCACCCCCTACTCAATATTCCATTTAATTGGTTTGCTGCCTTAAATAGATCTGAAGAGATGCTGAAGGAAAAGTGTAATGTCGGATGTTTCTGAATGAGCAGGTGAACAGAGCCGTGCAGTAGGAGAATTACTCTGCTTTCTTACAAATACACTGCAAACACTGAGGTAAAGGAGAGAGATTTTCCCTTAACTGGAATAATTCATCCATTTATGAAAATTCTTTGGCGTTTTTTTCACCTTCTTATTTTGTTTAGGTGTAGATTTTGCTATGATACAATGTTACCCATTGTACAAGTACACTAAAGGTCAGTGTTTCATGATTAAGGTCACTTATTAATAATAATAATAATCAAAAGCAATAGCAATGACATTTGTTTTGTTACAGAACATTTTAGTTTCAATCAAACGTCTTTGAAATTTTATTAAAATGTTTCAGCTTAAGTTTGGAATGGACATTTGAATTAATTTGAAGATAATGTGATAATGCGTGAAAATTCAGCTTCAGAATCACAGGAATAATTTTTTTTTTTAATATACAGTGGGCAAAATAAGTATTGAACGTGTCACCATTTTTCTCAGAAACATATTTCTAAAGGTGCCTTGACTTGAAATTCTCCTGGAGGTTGGTAACGACCAAAGAAATCCATAAATGCAAGAAAACTAAACTAGTTAGTTTACAATTAAGTTATGCGTAATAAAATGAAATGACACAAAAGAAAATGTATTGAACATATGAAGAAAGGGAGGTGTATTCCGGCAGTGTAAAGCCCAGACAGCAGCTGAAATCTCTCAGTAGTTCTTCAGCAAACCCTCTGCCCTTCCTCAGTGTAAATGAGTATCAGCTGCTTCAGTCCAACATCTACATCAGCAGGAGGATGAAGATGAAACCAGGGTGGACATTTCAGCATGACAATGATCCAACAACACAGCCAAGGAAACTCTCAAATGCTTTCAGAGAAAGAAAATAATGCTGTAGAATGGCCCGGCCAATCACCTGACCTTGAATCTAATAGAAAATACAAAATAAATCTGAGATTTGATAGACGAGACCCACAGAACCATCAAGATTTTTATACTCTTGAAGTGAAAAACTCACACCTGAGCAATGCATGCGTCTTCATTCTCCATATGAGAGGCGTCTTTAAGCTGCAGCACAAAAAAGCCTTGTATATAAAGTATTAAACACGTTTCAGTAGTTCAGCACTTTCTCCCTCTGTCATTTCATTGTTATTACACAAGAACTCATTTTTTAGATTTGTTTTGTTTTATTTTAATGTATGTATTGTTTGGATTTTTACCAAAATCTGGTTCATTTACATGTCAGCAGCAGCCACTTTAGAAATATTATTCCCTCGAACAAACAGGACAATGTGTTCAAAACTTATTTCCCCGCTGTATTACTGTTACTCGTATAGTAAATAATATTACTATTAGAGACTTGAAATAGCTTAGAATAATACAGATCTGAGTTTAGTTTTCATAATTTTTCTAATATTATTACAGGCTACTACGGGGTCTAAAAATGTCATTAATCTCAAAAGCTAAATTTTAGGCCTTATAGTCCCTTAAATCTACTGAAATATTGTGTTGTAGGTCTTAAATCTAACAGGTCAAATTTAAACAGGTCTTAATCAAATTTAAGAGGTATTAATTTTTCTGTGTTCATGTAAAGCTACCCAATCTGGCCATTAACACCATACAATCACCAACATCCCAATCTCGATAAAACTTTATACAAAAAAAAATGTTTTAAACTCTTTTTACCATAATGTTTTCATTACTTTACTTACAGTAACATTTGTTTAAAAGTTCTCCATTTATTTACTGCTGAGGATACTGACCTGGCCTATATTTTATTATTAATATATTATTGTTGTATTAATAAATGTATAAAACTATAATCATTTTTGATAGGGCAAGTGAAATATTTTCCAATTGGGATATTTGAAAAAATAAATCCTCAGCATTCAGCATTTATAAGTCTAAGATTTCATTTATAATGGTCTTAAAGTCTTAAATTTAACTTGGGGGAAATCTGCTGAAACCCTTTATTATTATTATTATTATTATTATTATTATTATTATTATTATTATTATTATTATTATTATTATTATATAGAGTGTTGAAAACTTAATTATCCGCCCTACTGTGCAATTTTAATCCTTTTTTAATATTTTCCTAGTGATGTTTAACTAGGATTTTATTTTCATCACAGTATTCCCTATAGGGTTCCCTATTAGGTTTTCCTCTGAAAAAAAGCCTTATTTTGTACATAATTAACTTAAAACTTTACTCTGTATACTAGTATCTAGTAAAATAGGATGTAATATCATCATAAAAAAGACTAAATAAATGAGTTATTAGAATACAGTTATTAAAACTATTATGTTTAAAAGTGTGTTGAAAAAAATATCTCCGTTAAACATTCATACATTCATTTTCCTTTGGCTTAGTCCCTTTTTTTGCCACAACGGAATGAACCACCAAGTATACCAGCATATGTTTTATGCAGCGGATGCCCTTCAGCTGCAACCCAGTGCTAGGAAACACCCATACAATCTCACATTCTTACACACCATACAATCTCACATTCTTACACACTCATACACTACGGCCAATTTAGTTCATCCAATTCACCTATAGCGCATGTGTTTGTACTGTGGGGGGAAACCAGAGCACCCAGAGGAAACCTAACACGGGGAGAACATGCAAACTCTACACAGAACTGATCCAGCCGGGACTAAGCCACTAAGATTTGCTTTCTTTTTCTTAAATTAATTGAACAGGCTTTACAACTTTTGCACATCCGCTTAAATGTGAATTTTATTACATTTTTTAGGTCAACAAAAGTCAGCAGTTTCATTCTTGGATGATCAAACTTCATAAATAAAATCAAACGTCTCTCTCTTTATCTCCTGTTCAATAACAAAAACCCAAGTGCTCAACAATAGACATCAACAAGCAAAAGAAATTGCCCTCAAACTCTGTCCTGATGCTTTTGTATGTGATCTGAGTGAGATTGTATTTGTTTTGTCTTTGTTGATGAGCTGATCTCAGATATCAGCGTGAAAAATAAAGCACTTATTTCATCATTAACCTCTTAGTTTATATAGTAATTAAAAAACATTGTTATTAAACATACACTTGCTATATTGTGGTGTGTGGTTGATGGCAACAGACAGTAATACAACAGTACATGATTGAATATGGCTACTATATTCAAATACTATGGCATTTCCATGAGCTATAATGAATAGCATAGTATTGGTATCATGATGCTGTCGAAATATAATAAGGTATATCTATGGTGCCATGACTAAAGACCATGATTTCAGTCCAAGTTTCTCTAATCACTATATAAATATGTGTAGAATTTATTAGGATAATATTGGCTTCACAACATCAATTTTCCCAGCATCCTCCCCTGCCTTCCCCCTCCATCATGGCTCTTCTGTTCAAGGACACAAGGCAGTTTCCTTATTCCAATTGCTGTTCTGCTGTGCGGACTGGTGAAACTGTGGACACTGGTGTTTCTGAGATGACAAACTAATTCAGTTAGAGAGACAAACTGGTGTAGTTTTGTTGGTTATTTAACCAGTTTATTTAAATGTATAACATTAAATATTCACACTGACAAAAATGATTTTCTTACATTATTTCTTGCTTCTAGACTGTAAAACGTATCTGTTAATGAAAAGTTTCCGTATTGTTTGATTCACAAGGGTTTATTTGCAGATGTGAATTGCATTTAGGGATGTTGATTTCGGCTCTGTCGACTATTGATGTTAAAAATTCCACTCTACAGTTTAACAAAGTGACTTTTATTGATATTTAGTAGTTTGAAATAATGTAATGTGAAAGAAATAATACAAAGAGAATTAAGTAAAATAACAGTAAATCTACTGGCGGTTTATTCACTTTCGCCATTTAGTGAAGTTTTTTTTTTTTCCCTCTCCGCTGTCGCCACTGGCTTGCATGGTTCGGGATCTATAGAGGTGCGCATCGTTGGATTTGCTCTTCAGTGTTTGGACTCTCAGTAGTGATTATTAAACCACACTGAACTGAGCTAAACTGAACTGAACTTAAACACTACAAACTAAACTACACTGTTTCTATTTACTGTGACCTTTTATGTGAAGCTGCTTTGACACAATCTACATTGTATAAGCGCTATACAAATAAAGGTGAATTGAATTGGTATTATAATAAGATTATTGTTACATAATATACAACACCAACCCAGACAATATATCACTTTTAAACTATTAAAAATGTTCATAAGTCACTTTCTTTTACTTTTTAAGCTTAGAAGTTGTTGGAAGAAAGATCAAGATCCGCGTAATGCAATTTCAAATCAGAAATAAATGGGGGAAAAAATAAAAACATGAATGAAAAATACGAACAGCTGCTAATTCAGATATTTCTTAGCAGTGTAGGACGAAATATCTAAACATTCTTAAGTTTTCTTGACAAGTAAAAAATGTTGTTTTGATTTCAGAAATAATAAATAAAAATGAAGTGGAGTTTTCTTTAAAACAAGCTAAATAATCTGCAATCCAAAAACAAGATTGTTTTGCTTACCCCATGTTTTGAGAAAAAAATCACTTATTTGGACTCATTATTTCTGATATCAAACTATTTCTTACTGGTCTAAAAAGCTTCTTGATTTAAGAATGTTTAGATATTTGGACTAGGAACGAGAAAAAGCTTTAAATAAGAAAAGCATTTTTTGTGCAGTGTAAGATTTAATCTTGTACTCTAGTGTTATTTTACAAGTGACTTATGCTAATATGTTATGCCTTATAACAGGGGTCTCAAACTGCTGGCCTGCAGGCCATTTACAGCCCGCCCTCCTCCTCCCTCCAGCCCGCAACTTAGTTTTTAGTTTTACACAGATTCGTTTTACTTTCATTTTCTCTCTGTGTATGGTCGAGAGCAACAAACATGCGTTTTAATTCTCTGGCTGATTTAAATGTTAAAATATATGTGCATAAGTGCTCTATTTTTACTAAAGCTGTATTTTGTAAATATTCAAGGGTTGATTGATTATTATCAGTTTTATACCACCTGTATTTTGTTGTTCAAACACTTCTTCGTGGCTTACGAGTTATGCTGGTAGTGTAAATATGATCATTTTGCCAATATTTGATTCAAATGGTCTCATTTAATAGATTTTCCTCATATGCTTATTAAGATTTGCATAAAAACTATGTGCATTAGTAAAATTGTACTGCTGTTTAAATTAAGCATGTTAAAGTAAATGTGAATTTGTACATACTTTTCCCCTCTTTAATAATAATAATAATAATAATTCCTTTTATAAAGCGCTTTTCTGGGCACTCAAAGCTCTTTACACATACAGTAGCGGGGAATTTCCTCATCCGCTACCAATGTGCAGCATCCACCTGGATGACGTGACGGCAGCCATTTTGCGCCAGACCACACACCACACCAGCTGATTGGTGGAGAGGAGACAGAGTGATTAAGCCAATTAAGATATGGGGAGTGTTAGGAGGCCATGATGGACACGAGGCCAGTGGGCAAATTTGGCCAGGATGCCAGGGTTAAACCCCTACTCTTTTTCAAAGGCCATCCTGGGATTTTGTAAATGACCACAGAGAGTCAGGACCTTGGTTTAACATCTCATCTGAAAGACGGCGCCTCACTGAGCAGTACAGAGCCCAGGGGCATTAGGACCCACACAGACTGCAGGTTGGGCACCCCCTTGCTGGCTCACTAACACCACTTCCGGCAGCAACCTAGCTTTTCCATGTGGTCTCCCATCCAGGTACTGACTGGGCGCAGCCCTGCTTAGCTTCAGTGGGTGACCATGTGAGAGTTGCAGAGAGCTAGCTGCCGGCTAAACTACTCTTTGTTGTAGTTTTACAAAAAAGAAAGAAATTGAGAAGAACAATTGCCAGTAAATTGGGACAATACAATTGGCTGGGATAGAATAATAATTATTATGCCTATTATTTGTAGTATTTTTAAAGCAGTTTAAACTACCCCTTCAATATGTACAACAAGAAACAAAAAGCTAGAGTTTTGACTGCACATACTCTGTGGAAGAATGACTGAGAGCTCTATTTTAACGGTCTAGGCACAAAGTCTGAAGCGCAGGACCCAAAAGCATTAAGGACGTGTCCAAATCCACTTTTGCTATTTTAAGGACTGAAAAATACGCTCTGCGCCATGGCGCATGGTCTAACAGGGTTGAGCTTATTCTCTCAATGAGTTATAGGTCTGTTTGGAGAATAAACCAATCAGAGTCTCATCTCCCACTCCCATAAGAGTCAGTTGTGTCACGCCATGGCGCATTTGCTATTTACATGATGGACTTTGTAAGTGGAAAAACTGAACACCTCAAAACAGTTAAACAGCGTCTGCAGCAAGAGAATAATGACCCCCTCGATCCAGCCTTTACTTTCTCTTTCTCTCTTTTGTGGATAAGGAAACGGTGTTGTACGCTCTCCACTGAAGACATCCATAAGCCTGCATAATTAATTTCATTTGTTAAATGCAAAGGTTTGTTTCAAAACTATTTCTAAATTCAGTTCTAAATTCCTGCAAACGAATAAATGACCAATAATAATGAAGTGTGGTCAAACAACTGAGTTATATCCAAACACACGTCCTGTTCTTATGCGCCAGATGGTCCAAAACCTGACAGGTGGACAAATCTAAGCTTGTTTTAATAAAACAATATAAATATGCATATAATAAATATACTAATGATAATAATAACATTATACAAAAGCAAGTTTACGTGAATAAACTGAAAAGCCCCCAAGATGGAGGCATGGAGGCAGTGGTGTTTATATTTATGTAGAAAATAATAATTTTTGTAACATTTTAATCCTTTAATTCTTTTTCATTTGTAAAGATGTTTGTGTATTGCTGTACATCCTGTGTGTATTAAGCAATGTTGGACTTTAGACCTGCTTTCAGCTGGTCTATTGCACAGTCTATTTTAGTTCCTCAAAATAGCAACACGCCAACAATTCACCTTAACACACCTCTTTTCCAGACCAGAACACCCATGAGTCCACAAAGTGGCGCAAATTAATTTACTATTTAACCAACGTGGCGGAAAAAGGGAAAATTAGGATTACGTTGGTCTGAAACTAGCAACACGTCTTGGAAACATGTCTTGTTCCTTGTGGCGCCGGGTGTATGATAGCGGCCTGAATGTGTGTCTAATTCTCGGCATACACACACACAAAAGCCACAGATATATTTCAGCAGCTGATGTTTGACATGAGAAACATGCTAATTTGCATCATCACTGATGACAGGTAATACTTGAAATATAAACGTCATGTCTGTTGTCCTAAGATGCATCAATTATGTCAGGTTTCCAGTTTTTTCTCGTGCTTGAATGTTAAAACGGCCCTCCTATGAATTGTCAGTCACTGAAATGGCCCCTCACCAATTTAAGTTTGAGACCCCTGCCTTATAAGCCAAATTTGACTGTACGGTTTTCAGATTGAGGTAAGTTTGGTTAGAGATTGTTTGGTATTTTCTCAGGTGGCGTATAGGGATGTGCAAAACTTCACATTTTTAACACTTTTAGTCTACTGTTGTCTGGTTTGATGTCATTGTTTTATGCTCAACGCTCTCCATATTTTCTCAGTGGTTAGAAGTGGTGATTATTACCTGTTTGAAACTGACAGCGAAGAGGAGGAGGAAGAGGAGGAGAAAAAAGATGAAGAGCCTCCCAAAAGATCAGCCTTTCAGGTGTGTGAAACCATGCAGTTCGGCTTATATTCATTACATTCATCCTCTGTGTAGAAATGAAGAAACTTTTATTATTACACTATAAAGCTTGACATACAGTTGAAGACAACATCTTTTTTCAACACATTTTTAGCTTTAATAACTCATTTATAATAGCTCATTCCTTTTGTCTTTGCTATGATGACAGCACAATATTTGACTAGATATTTTTCAAGCTACTAGTATTCTGCTTAAAGTGACATTTAAAGGCTAAACTAGATTAATTAGGCAAGTTAGGGTAATCAGGCTAGTCATTGTATAGCGATGTTTTTTTTAATTGATAATAAAACATACAGGCTGAAAAAGCAATATAATAAAATATAAATGTAAATACCCCCACCCCCCTCCCCTGCAGTCTCTTGAAAAGAGGTTATCCAATGAATAGTAGTTACAGAAAAATTAAAACAAAATTCAGTATTAAGCAGGGCTGTGCACAGAGGGGTGGCCCGGTGGCTAAAGCCACTGCCCCTATGCCCTCATTGGCTGAGGTGCCTCTCTACCTACCTCTGGGTCCGTCATAAAGAGGTTGATTTCGGCGACTGTCAGACCACAAACTTCTACCAAGTTCACTCGAGCTGTGGAAAATTCCAACATTATAATGTCCTGGAGTTGTACAAACTACTTGTACGTGTCCAATTCATGTGGAGGCAGCCAATGTTGGGCTAGTAGATTTTTTTGTGTTTTTTTTTTTCTTTTTTTTTTTGCAGAAATTAAGCCAGCCAGTCAGCCAAACAGCTTTTTGTAGCTTTTTGTACGCTTTCAACGTAGAATCATCACTTAGTAATGGAATGGAAGGATTCACTGGTACAGGATATTCAATAATTTTAGATAAGATAACAGACCTCATTCCAAAACTTTTGTATGTTTCCACATTCCCACATCATATGGAAAAAGATCCAAGTTCCTGGTCAGGACATTCATCACAGAAAGGACTAAAGGAGGCATTGATACGATATCTTTTGAGTGGGGTCCAGTAGGTTCTATGACAAAGGTTATAGTGAATGAGTTGGTGAGTGGGATTTTTAGATGAAGTAAAAATGTTATGCCAAACTCATTCCCAGTCTGTGACACCCTCTTCTAGTTGACAGGAGCGATGGTTTGTTCTGTAGAAAATCGAAAAAAAATATTGCTTAAGGGGGGTAATAATATTGACCTTAAAATGGTTTAGAAAAAATTAAAACTGCTTTTATTCTTTTTATTAATTTTTTTTTTTTTAGATTTATTTTTGGCCTTTTTTAGAAATTTAGAAAAAGGTAAATTGGAGAGAGGGGGAGGGAGGGGGGGTAGGGTTGGGAAATGTCCTTGAACCGGGATTCGAACTCAGGACGCCCTGACATGCTACTGCACCATATGTCGACGTGCTAACCACTAGGCTATTTATTTTTTTATAATATTTTTTTTTAATGCTTTTATTCTAGCTGAAATAAAACAAATAAGACTTTCTCCAGAAGAAAAACTATTATCAGACAAACTGTTAAAAAAAATCCTTGCTCTGTTAAACATCATTTGGGAAATATTTTAAAAAAGAAAAATAAATCTAGATATTTTCCAGCCAAACTAATAAGACAAGAAATAAGACATTCCCAAGAAGACAAGTATAATAAGACATACTGCGAGAAAATATCCTTCCTGTTAAACAGCATTTGAAAAATACTTTTAAAAGAATAAAAATTTGACAGGAGGTCTAATAATAATGTGAGGTGTGCACACATCATATTCACAGCCTATTTTCAGCTGAATCAATTGAGTGTGCTCAAGAGATTAAGTGTAGGTCATTGTACATAATGTTTTTCTTATCTAGTTATTACCTAATTGGACACAAAAATTACTTCACATCACATTCAAATTAGTAATAGTGCACAGCATTTACATTTAGTCATTTAGCAGATGCTTTTGTCCAAAGCGACCTTCAATTGAGAGAGAATTCAGCAATTCAACAAAGTATGCATGTTTAATAAAGTTAAAAGGTGCTTCAGTTCATAAAGTGTTCATCCTATTTTTTTTTCATTGTGTTATAATAACTTTATAAAAATCTGAAAAAAAACTCCACTTTAAAAAGACAAGCTGAACACGAGAGCATCTTTTGCAGCAGTCAGTGTGTATTTAGTATGGATTGCTAATGTGTTGTATTGTGTAGTTTTGAGCTGCAGGACACTGATGCTGTGATTTTTCTCCTGGTTTTTTCCTCCTCTCAGCGAGCGATCAGAAAGTTTGCTACGGCCCTTGTTGCTTTACCCAGATCAGTCATTAAACTGCCCAAAACTGTTCTGCAATATTTAATAAGGGCGGCCAAGGTACATGTACCACCGCAGGAAACCTGCCGCCTGTGTTTGCTGATGGTGTTTTACTGTGAGATTTCCATCCCGTGTTGTTCCTGTTGCGTACTCTATTTGTCAAAATATAAAAAGTACTGATCTGTTACTGCAAGGATGCATGGAATGGAAATCACTCCGAGGTGTTGTTCTTTGTGAAAATTGTGTCTTTGGTTCATGTGGTGTTTTTGGGGAAGGTACTTTTATTTTTGTTGATTTTTATTTTTTTTTTATTAGTTGCTAGTGTATGATGTGATTTTGCTCCACTACATTTCAACACACTTAAAAGAAAAAATACATCAAATTTTATACTGAGCAATCATGGGTCAATGAAGAGCATCTCATATTGATCATTTCACGAGTTCACACTTACAATAGTTTCAGAATAAAGTGTATTTGGCGTGCTGTCCGGGGAGAGGGCTCTGAGCTCGGGGAGACACCCCAACTCGAGTTATTCCTCTTATTAGGAAACAGAGAGGAATTGGGATTCGAGCGAAGTATCTAGCCCGGCCCCAGAACGCTCCCCCCGGGATTGTAATGCTTAAGAGGTGAGGTGACGGGGTGGTGGAGGGATGCTAAAGTCGTAAGATGCTGCAGGTAAGACAGCTTTGGTATATATAGGGGTTTGGTCAAGAACTGATTGGATAATAGAATAATTTTCAATGACGTATTTGATACTGAAACTTCTGCGCGTGCTCCTCCCCAAATTTGTTTATAAAACATCACTTAAATCAGGAAGAATTTTAAGTTATTTATCACATATTGAAGTGAAAACTAAAGTTCAGTGTTTTTAATGTAGAATAAAATGTTATTTTATATGATTAAAAGACTAGAGCTAACACATACAGTAGGGCTCTATTTTAGCGATCTAGGCGCAAAATCTAAAGCACATGTCGCAAAAGCACTAAGGGTGTGTCTGAATGCACTTTTGCTATTTAAAGGATGGAAAAATACGTTCTGCACCCCAGCGCATGGTCTAACAGGGTTGTGCTTATTCTTTTAATGAGTTATGGGTGTATATTGAGCATAACGTGCATTAAACCAATCAGAGTCTCGTCTCCCATTCCCTTTAAGAGTCAGTTGCGTCACACCATGGTGCATTTGCTATTTACATGGCGGACTTTGTAAGAGGAAAAACTGAACACTTCACTAGTGAGAAAACAGTTAAAAAGAGCATCTGCAGTGCGAGGATAAAGAACGAACCTCCTCCATTCAGCCTCTTTACTTTAACTTTACTCCTAACGGTGTTGTACGCACTCCACTGAAGATATCCATTACCCTACATATTTAATTTAGTTTGTTAAGCGCAAAGATTTGTTTCAAAACTATTTCTAAATTCAGTTCTAATTACCAGCAAATGAATAAATGAGCAATAATAACGAAGTGTGGTATAAAAATTTGTATTCTTATGCACCATATGGGGATGCAGACGTCTCCAAAACCTGATAGGTGGACAAATCTAAACTTTTTATTAAAACAAATATAAATATGCATATAACAAATATTATTGCTAATAATAATAAGATTGTACAAATGCAGATTGTCATGAATAAACTGAAAAAAGCCCCGACAAGGTGAAGGCATGTGGCTTTTTTTTAATCCTTTAATCGTTTTCATATGTAAATATATTTGTGTATATCTGTACATGCTGTGTGTATTAAGCAATGTGTAAAACTAACGCTCTTTGCGCTGGAGTTTAGAGCAGCTTTTAGTTGGTTAATGGAGCAGTTCCTCAAAATAGCAACGTGCCAACAATGCGCATTAACACACCTCCTTTTTTAGACCAGAACACCCAGAAGTCCACAAAGTGCTGCAAATAGATTTGCTATTTAAACAACTTGGCGCAAAACGTGAAAATTACTGTTGCGCTGGTCTGAAAATAGCAACACATCATGCCAAACACTTCTTGCACCTTTTTGTGCCAGGTATACGAAAGGGCCCATAATATTTTAGATGGATAGTGACCACACTGCAAAAAATGTTTGATTACTTAGATTTTTTGTCTTGTTTCTAGTCCAAATATCTAACAATGCTTAAATCAAGGAGCATTTTCTAGACATGCGAAACATGTTGTCTTGTTTTAGGAAATAAAATGCTGAAATACGAAATAACATGCCAACGGGGTTAGCAAAATAATCTTGTTTTTGACATGCAGTGCAAAATATGAAAATGTATTTAAAATTTATGTGAAATATTTTTTTTTTTTTCAAAAACTACCTTTAATAAGTATTTTGGGTTCAAACTATTAAATAATTGATAATATTTTGTAAATAAGTCTTTCATTATGTCAGCTAAGGATTCTTCTTCTAAACGTGTGCAAATATTTTTACGCATTTAAACCATTGTTGCAATGAAGGACATGTTAGTGTGTGTCTTTTGTAGATCTTTGTCGAAATGTATGATCCTTGTTATTTTTTTTGCTCTGGAAAAATGCTTTACATCTCATAATTTTAATGCTTAAAAACCCATTTTCTTCTTTAACCCTCATGCAACGGCAAACCATCGCATCATTATATTAGTGGAGCAAAACACAATTATACAAACACAATTTTCCATTTTCTTGTGTAAGCTGGATTCAAACAACTTAATTAATCCCTTAAAAAACAGAATATACAGTAGGCCAAATATTGCCAAGTCAAAAATTCAAATAATAATCAAAGATTGGGAAAAAATTGGGGAAAAGAGTTGTTTGTATTCAGTCCGGGTATTTTGTGGTGGATGTGCTTGTTCATCAAATTCAGCCTTTTCAGAGGATTAAATACAAATGTGTGGTTTACATGACAATTGCAAATGAAAATTAAATTAAAATTTTTAAATTAAATGAAAATTTTTTTGCAGATTTTAATCACGGGTTAAATTGTAATATCCCTGAAATGGCTGAAAACGCAGCATATTTGTGTTTCGATGTTTTTGTGCAGCTCCATATTCAAACAGTGTGTTGATAATTTAATTCATATTGACGTTTTGTGTAGTTTGTGTATCATACCTGGATCGCTGAATCTAAAGCAGCTCTGAAAGAAAGAGGAAAAGGCAAGCGTTTCTGGAAGCGATACGGTCGCCGGCATAAAAAAGACAAGAAAGAAGGTAATGCAGTCTTTAATATCTTAAAAAGCTGGAGAAACGTGACCATAATTAGTAGAGTTAATCAATAAGTTATTGTGTGTAGAACATGTGGCGATAGAGATCGGTGAAGACGAGCGTCAGAGTTCAGAAGAGGAGAAAACAGACGGACCAGGTGCGTTTATGACACCTGTTCATATTAACAGATCTATTCCAGAATTGCGGCTAAATTTCAGGCATTTTCCAATCATTATCGGTAAAACTGAATGACATACAACACATGTATAATTTACAGTAAACTGAATCCATTATTGATTGTGCAAAAAGCTTAAATGTGATGGGGAACTTATCATTTTGTTACTATTCATTCAGTCATTTTCCTTCGGTTTAGTCATTTTCCTTAGGCTTAAATCAGGGCTCGCCACAGCGGAATGAACCGTCAACTATTCCAGCATATGTTTTACGCAGGGGATGCCCTTCCAGCTGCAACCCAGTACTGGGAACTCTCATTCATATACACACTTATACACTATGGCCAATTTAGTTTATCCAATTCACCTATAGCGCATGTGTTTAGACTGTGGGGGAAACCGGAGCACCCGGAAGAAACCCACACCAACATGGGGAGAACATGCAAACTCCACACAGAAATGCCAACTGACCCAGCCGGGACTCAAACCAGCGACCTTCTTGCTGTGAGGTGACAGAGCTAACCACTGTGTTTATTTTACTACGTTGAATAAATGTGCAAGAAACATCTAAAAGGAAAATGAATGAATGTATAGTCAAAAAGATGTTTTATTTTTAGTTTTTGTACTATAATAGAAGGTTTACTGTATTTTGGAGATGCAAAAGTACCCTCAACTCTAGAATCAGTTTATACAATGTTCATATAACACACCAAGCTGAAATGCACTTCTTCATATACTGCAGACAACATCATCAAGAGAGTATTCAACATCATCAAGTTCACCTGGGCTCTGTTTCTGACCACCGTGGAGAGCATCACCAAATGGCTGAACTCCGTCTGCAGAGAATATATCGACATCTCTACTGTCCTGCGCATCGAGCGCTGCATGCTGACCAGAGAAGTCAAAAAGGTTCTCCGAAGTTCATTCTATGATTATACAGTTGGAGTCAGAATTACTAGCCCCCCTGTTTATTTTTCCCCCAGTTTCTGTTTAACAGAAAGAAGATATTTAGTTTTCAGTTAACTTCTCATATCAGGTCTGTCTGAGGTAATGAGCGTGGCTAACATACTTAATCACGCCCCTTCAGCTGTCAGTTTTGACAACAAAAGGCTGATTTATACTGATGTATGCTACAGCGCGGCCTACGCGTGGACGAATAGCCCTCGCCGTGGGTGTCACTGACGCGCACCTCTCAAAAATGTAACTACACGTCGCAACGACGCTTAGCGCAAGCTCTGTGATTGGTCGGCTTGGAAGCGCTGACGAGTGTGGGCAGGACTGAGAGAGAGCTGCGCGAGCCCGATGGAGCGATTGTTTACAAGTGTGGAGTCTCGTGAAGGAGCTTCAGAAGGAAAGTTTTGTTTTGTGTTTACCTTATGGTCAAAGTTGTTGCGCGTCCACCGGTTCCTGCCTCAAAATGAGCGAGTTTGAACCACTTGTACATTAAGGAAGCGTATAGAAAAAACCAAACACCAGCGCAGAAACTCGACACAGAGGAACATAAACACCTCACTGCCAACTAGCGTTTTGGAAGTGTTATTGCAGAGCAACAGAAACAAAAAATGCATACAACAGAAAGTATGGATGCACAGCCAATGACTTGACGCAGAAGTATAAACCAGGTTAAACGGTGATGGTGAGTGGGAGGAGTCTGTTAGGTTGAAATAAAACCTAGTTTATACTTCTGCATCAAGAGATCGGCGTGACCCACGGTACATGCAACACGCATAGCTGTACCAATCATATAATCATGTACTAATCATAGCTCGACCAATCACAGAGCTTGCGCTATGCATCGTTGCGACGTGTAGTTAAATTTTTTGAGAGGTGTGCGTTAGCGACACCGACGGCCACATGGCTATGCGTCCACACGTAGGCTGCGCCGCTGCGTACGCTCAACGCAGAAGTATAAATCAGCCTTAAGAGGTTTATAAATGTTGAGTTTCAGGATGAACATTTTCAGTTTGTTTTGAAACAGCGTGCAGAAGTATGAATGCTACGCACGTTGCATGCGCCGTGGGACACACTGATCACTTGACGCAGAAGTATAAACCAGGCTTAACTCTCCCCAAACCTTTCCCTACTGAAAAATCCAGTTTAAACCAGCCTAGGCTGGTTGGCTGGTTTTAGCTGGTTGACCAGCCTGGTTTAAGAGGGGTTTTGGCCATTTCCAGGCTGGTTTCCAGCCATTTCCAGCCTGGTCTTAGCTGGTCAGGCTGGAAAATGACCAGCTAAAACCAGCTTGACCACCTAGCCAGGCTGGGAGCCCAGCCAAAACCAGCTGTGTCCATCTTAAACCAGGCTGGTCAAGCTGGTTTTAGCTGGATTTAGCTGGTCATTTTCCAGCCTGACCAGCTAAGACCAGGCTGGAAAAGGCTGGTAACCAGCCTGGAAATGGCCAAAAACCCTCTAAAACCAGGCTGGTCAACCAGCTAAAACCAGCCAACCAGCCTAGGCTGGTTTAAGCTGGATTTTTCAGCAGGGTTTCCAGATCTTTCTGAATGAACTGCCTACTTTACTACATCCAATCAGCTCACAGTAGAAAAAACAAGCCACGCCCTCTGTTTTTAGATTAGATTAGATTAGATTAGATTCAACTTTATTGTCATTACACATGTACAAGTACAAGGCAACGAAATGCAGTTTCGGTCTAACCAGCAGTGCAATAGCAGCAAGTGCAGGATACAGGTATAAGTTATAAAGTGCAGTTATAGAAAAACTATGGTGATATTTACAGATGGATGTACTATGAACGTTATATACAGGTTGTATTAGCTATGAACAAAGATTTAAAATAAATGAATATATGTACAGGATGCTATTAATAGCAGAAGTGTGCAGATAGATAAACATAATTACTAATGTATATGTACAGTGGGTGTTTACATAATTAGAAATGTTCATGTGCAGTGGGTATGTACAGTTTAGATAAGTGAATCAGTGCAATGTAGTGCAATGAATATGTGCAAATTTAAATGTGCAAATGTTAAATAGTGCAGTGATTGTGAGGAGTATAAGTTAGAGGAGTGTGGGGGTATATTGGGGGGGGGGGGGGTGATAGAGTCAGTGAGGGGCAGAGTTTAAAAGGGAGACAGCTCTGGGGAAAAAGCTGTTCCTCAGTCTACTGGTTTTTGTCCGGGGGAGCCTGAAGCGCCTGAAAACAGTCTGTGAGCAGGGTGAGAGGTGTCCTTAAGAATACTGCGTGCTCGGCGCAGACAGCGTTTCTTCTGGATGCCCTCAATGGCTGGCAGTGTTCTTATTTAATATTCAGTTTCTCTAGGAACTGTCACAATACCAAAAAAAAAATGGTCACAACTTCCGGTTCATGTGGACTTTAAAATCTATTGTTACCTTTAGAACAGAATCAAAAAACACATTGAATTATCCCTGCTGATGTTGATCTTTAATTTGATCCTCTGTCTTGCAGGGCAATGTGCCGTCCCGAGAGAGCATCCATGTGTATTACCAGAAGCAGATGAAGCTGAATGGATCTCGTGAATCTGGTCTGGACCGCATCAGTGAGGAGGATTCAGCCTCAAACAGAGAGCGCCGCAGACGCACACAACACAGTCTGGATTCATTCGCTTCCAGAGACAGTATCTCCAGGTCTTCATCCGCACTGCACACTCATAAATAAATACAAAATCACTACATTTCATACCAGAGTCAATAACATTGAAGCATTTTATTTACAATTAAGGCAAGGCACAGCAGGTGAATACCCAGCAGGCACACAATGTCATAGGGTATTAATATTAGGTTAGATTTAGGTCGAGACGTCAGGTGACCAAAATTCAATGTCTAGTCAGCATCTAAGGGCAACGTTATTTTGATGTCCAATAACGTCGTCAAATGATGTTGATATTTGGTTGATTTTAGGTTGTGTTGGAAAGTGACCAGAATTCAACTTTGAGCCAACATCTTTAACCAGTGTCATATTGACGTCAAGTACTGACATTTATTTGTCAGGCATGGCAACCAAAATCCAACGTCTGATAGACGTCATAGTGGTTACGTCCACACAACGTCAAGCTGTAACATCATTAGACGTTGATATTTGCTTGATTTTAGGTTGGACATTGGGTTCTAATGTCTACCCGGTTTTCATTTCCAAACAAAATGCAACGTCCCCATGACGTTAGGGTACAATGTCAATCTGATGTCGTGTTGACGTCCTGTGCCTGCTGGGTAGGGTCCAAAAATTATCTAATTGTTACCACCATACCAATGCCGTAGATTAATTACATTAAAGTCTGGGTATGGGGAAAATGTGTTATTAATAACCACCCAAGAAAAAATGATCAAAAACAACAAGTGACTCAAATATGTTTTCAAAATCTAAGAAAAGTCTTTGCTCTGTAAAAAGAAAGGGACCTTGGGGTACTCCATTAGCCTTTAAACACACTGAAAAGTAAAAAAATCGCTGAAAATTATATTCAACACAGGCTCATTGTGATAACCTACCCACGTATACATTTATGGAGTGTGAATTAGGTAGCCAGAGCTATGCATGGCTGCATTTCGTCTTTAAAACCAACGCTACAGGGCGGTATGACGCCCCTGCCGGCTTCCGTTTCTTTTCACGATACTGGCTGACTGCTTGCTTCTGTGTAGACTGCTTTACCACTGTTACCAGTTTGCCCAGTAGCTCGCCATGTAAGTCCGTGAACTTAAGACACACAGAATTGACTGTGACAATAGGGTTCGAGTCCGGCAAAGAACGATTCCAGAAAGTGGGTAAAACAAAAGCCAAGAAACAAAATAAATGAGTAAATAACAGGGTGAGAATGTGGTAAGATCTGAAAATGTAGGAAAAATCAGGTTGCCGTGATGGCTTTTCTTTTTCTGAATTGCTTTTGAAACGATATTGGTTGGTTTTAGGGGTGGGTGGGTGGTCAATCAGTGCTTTTTAAAACACTGTCGATTGGTTCTAGGGAAGGGGGTGGGCAGGTTAATCGGTGCTTTTTAAAACATTATCGGTTGGTTTTAGGGAAGGGTTGGGTTGGATTGGTCAGTCAGTCATTCAACAGCAGCCTCTGGTGGATTTGAGTGAGAACAGCAGGTAGAGTGACACTCGCAAGAGAAATCTGAGATGTGAAAAAGCATGCACAGCGGCCTGGTGGATAACAAAACCTGCAAAAAACATACCTCCTGGGTCGTATTTTGCACTGTCCAGAAATGTATATAGGGGTTCATATCTATAATAAGCCTGGGTTGATTATATAAGGTGGGTGCCTCATTCCCCCAACAGCACCCGTGCCTCCCTTAAGAGTCAAGTTAATTCATTTTATTTTCTGTATAGCGCCATATCACAACAGAAATCATTTAAGGTTATTTTCCTACAGAACATATCTGTATATTTTACTGTTATCAAACCAGCAAAATAACCTTAATGTCCTTAAGGTTATAACCTTAACCTCAATCTTCATGGTCACGCATTTACATTTTTCTGTATTTTGTATATCATAGATGGAAATTGAAATATCTTTCAGCTATAGGGGAAAGTAGTCCCTCATCATGAACCCATATGGATCAAAAACAGACAAAGGAGTAACAGCAGCAGAAGTGTTTAAAGATGATGTCTTTGCTACTCGCATTCCAGGAGAAAGTTTAATTCACACAGCAGAAGCTTATGCAATAAATATGGCTTTAGATCAAATGGAAAGGACACAGCACCGTAACTTTTTAATCTGCACAGATTCCAAATCCTGTCTTCAAGCAAAGCACTTGAAGCTTCTAAGTGTGATCACCCCATAATGTCCATGATTTTAAAGAAAATGACAACATTAGAAAATCAGAAGTTCTACTTCATCTTCGGTTGGATTCCAGGTCATATAGAAATGCATGGAAATGAACTGGCAGATGAAGCAGCAAAACAGGCTATCTGCTTGAAAGTTACAGAATGTATAATTCCTCCTGAGGACTTGAAACCCACAATTAATTTGTACATAAACGAAACATGGCAGAGAGAATGGGACAACTGCGTAATAATAAATTACATGAAATTAACCCGATAATAAATGAAAGACTCTTAGCAAATTATAATTTTGAGACCAGGCATGATCAAACTGTCTATACTAGATGTCGAACTGACGCATTTATATTTACTAAATAACAAAGCACCACCAAAATGTAATTACTGCCAGGCTGCTCCTACCATGAAACATATTTTGTTAAAAATATGTAATTGTTGGAATTGAATTGAAAATTGAATTGAATTGAATTGGAATGTAGAAGTTTAAATTCCATTAGACAACATTTTTTTAAGGAGAGTACTTTGATGGATATTTTTAAAAAAGCACCACCAGGAAGAGTTTTAAAATTATTTATCAAAAATTGAACTGAAAAATCATATTTAACTTTGAATATATTTCTGTGTGAATTTTATTTATTTATATTTTATATATTTATCTAAATAACTTTTTATTGTAATGCGAATTTGTTTTTATCATGTAATATTTTATGTATATCCATTTTGCCACGAAATAGCCATAAGTTGCCGATGTGGCAATAAATAATAAATAAATAGCGGAAAGTGAAAAAAATCCCACTTTTAGTAAATGACACAAACGTCTTAATATTTATTTTCCAACGTTTGTTTCATTTTATTCTGGACTAAACTTGACAGAAAAAGCATGCTCTGATTGTTTAATATTTTAGGCTATTATATCAGACTTTTAATAGACCATCCGGTTTATAGTGAGAATACGCATTAAAAAGTAGCTTAGTTTTACTTGTATTGGCATTGCGTAAACAAATGTTCTGGAATGTGCTTGTTAAGTCTACTTGTTAAACAAAATAGTCTGTCAGTTTGGTAAGCAAAATATGATTTCTTAATATTTAGTCTAGAAACAAAACAAATAAGGAAAAGCATTTTTTTGCAGTGCAGTATCATTATTGAGCCATACTGTATAATCTAATTGAGCGTTTGGACCTGGAAGCTGCGTGATGTGATGTCATTTTTATCAAGCAGATTTTATTTGTATAATAGTATATACGAGTAGTATAGACAAGAATGCATATAATTTACAGCTCTAAAAGTTCTAGACAGCGTAGCACGGTGACTCAGTGGTTAGCACTGTGGCCTCACAGCAAGAAGGTCGCTGGTTTGAGTCCCGGCTAGGCCAGTTGGCATTTCTGTGTGCAGTTTGCATGTTCTCCCCTTGTTGGTGTGGGTTTCCTCCGGGTGCTCCGGTTTCCCCCACAGTCCAAAGACATGAGCTAAAGGTGAATTGAATAAACTAAATTGTTCATAGTGTGTGTATTAGAGTGTATAGGTGTTTCCCAGTACTGGGTTGCAGCTGGAAGGGCATCCCCTGTGTAAAACATATGCCGGAATAGTTGGCCGTTCATTCTGCTGAGGCGACTCCTGATAAATAAGGGACTTACCTGAAGGAAAATGAATGAATGTTTATTATTATTGTCATCTTTTTCATTGCATTGTTTTGCATTCATGCCATCTGTTCATCCATCAGCGCATACACCGAAGCCACCATGCTGTTTTCCCGCCAGTCCACCTTAGACGATTTGGACGACATGCCTCAGAATATTCCCAAAACCAGCGAACGCGCTCGACCCAAACTGCGCAAAATGTACGGCCTGGACATGTCCAACTCCTCTGCGGACAGCGGAAGCAGCGTCATCTCCAGGTGCTTCATCTTCATCACATTCCTCCTCATCCTCACGCTCATCATCTGTTTTAAAATATAAACACGTTTGTCATTATGGATAGAAAACCTGGAAGAAAATGCAAAATAAAAAAACTATTCTATCTAATCTATCTGTCTAATAACCTACAAATAATTGAACATTGGCAGCACGGCGGCTCAGTGGTTAGCACTGTTACCTCACAGCATGAAGGTTGCTGGTTCGAGTCCCAGCTGGGCTAGTTGGCATTTGTGTGTGGAGTTTGCATGTTCTCCCTGTGTTGGCGTGGGTTCCCTCCGGTTTACCCCACAGTCCAAACACATGTGATATAGGTGAACTGGGTAAACAAAATTGACTGTAGTGTATGTGTGTGTGTGTGTGTGAATGTGGGAGTGTATGAATGTTTCCCAGTACTGGGTTGCGGCTGGAAGGGCATCCGCTGCGTATGCTGGAATAGTTGGCGGTTCATTCCGCTGTGGTGACCCCTGATAAATAAGGGACTAAGCCGAAGAAAAAATGAGTGAACTTCTTGCCATTTTTGTTATAGAATATTTAAATCTGTTAAAATAAATACATGACTTTTTTTGAGTGCATGTTTTTATTTATTCAGTAAATGTGTTTCCATCGTAGCTTATGCTTTTTTTTTATCAGATAAAAACTTTATCGTACTCAGTTGTGCGCATAATTTTTTATGCGCATTTTCTAAATGTATTGAATTCTTGTTAAATTGTCAGTTTAAAACAGTAAATGGGCCATGTGCCTCCAGAAATGATTATTTTCTGGACATTTCAGTGATAAAAATCAATTTTCCAATGACAAATTAAAAATCTTTGTTTTTTTTTAACGGAATGCAGATATTTCTGTAATTTAACACAATTTATTTTCAAAATGTCTTCTGCAATTGATAGATTAATGTATACAATATCTATAGCTCTGTGTTTAATTTTTCAGTCTGCATCCTCCGAAGGATGCATTTGAAGGGCTCTGCATCATCACGGCTCGACGAAAGTTGTCTCATTTCAAAACAATTCAAAAGCTCCTTCAAATACCCCCTCAAAATATGCGCTTCGTTTCCCAGTTAATAAAGGATCCAACCGGTGGATCCTTTGCAGCCTCGAACATTCCAAGATTCATTGCGCGCGGATAACAGCAGGACGTTTTAAAAAGAAAACTCCGGATTAAATGCATGAATTATGTTAATTTTATTCGGATATTTAAACACATGTTAAAAAAACAAAAAGAGTCTGACATGTCTTAGTAAAGAGTGATTTTATTCGACAGTTTAAATTTTTATGTGTACATGTACGGATCAAAAGAAATATATTTCCAGTTTTTGTATATTCTGTATATATTCTTGATCATTTAAAATAAGTTTTAAAATCACTTTGAAAAAAGTCATTACAAGTTTTATTACCTCTTATAAACGGTAGCTGTTATGGTTGCAAGATGACGAGATCTGTCCTCTGTAGACTAAATCATCTCATTTCAAAATGCTCGGTTCAGCTTGTGTGGACTTTGAAGGACTCACCTTTAAAATAAGACACAGATTATGTTTCCATCCAAAGATGTGAATTAGACTCATGCGCAAAACTGGAATATCGCATAAATAAGACCCAATCCCAATTAAATTTTTGTACCCCTACCCCTTTTCCTTGGCCCTTGAAACAGAGTGTGAAGGGAAGGGGCTCAAAATTTTACGCCTAGGAAGTGGGACAGCACTACAGCACCTGCACACGTCATCATATGTCATCGCCATCTCTTGCTTCATATGAGATCAACGATCGCGGCAGCTGTAGTTATTCCAGTTGCATTATTGTTTTAGTATTTATCTTCAGAAAATCACTGAAGGCAACAATATCATGTTATCATAACGATATAATGTGGCAGTAAGATTGTAACTGTACTGTTTACACCCAGGCCATATTCATCTGTGTGAACACACAAAAACAGCATTACATTATACTAAACGCTGTAAAAAGCTCATTCCCAAACACTAGACT
>NC_079436.1:54164438-54221938 GCF_903798145.1 Danio aesculapii
TTTATTTAAGAATGCCATTAAATATGTCAGATTCTCATTTATCATGTTTTCTTGTTTTTCTTGCTTTTTTCAAGTGTAGTAGTTCAACAAGATTATGTTTCTTTGATTTTTTTTTTTTTTTTTTTTTTTCTGTAAACCAACAATGCTGTGTGTGTAAACCATTATTTAAAACAGTCATTCTGTATATTTCTTTAACAGTCATTATTTAAAACAGTCAAAACATGGTCAACCGTTTGGTAGAGCGAGCAGTCAAAGGGTAAATGGTATAGAAATAAATGCTATATTGAAATAAATGTCAATAAAGTGATTTTTTTAGATATATTATATATTATAGGTGTATATCTATTTATATATAATGATAATCTTCTTGTAGGTCATAATTTATGTGCATTATTAACTATAATTTGTAGGTTTATTATTGTCAGAGTTGTAAGGTAAGAGTTATAAAGGCTCCACCCTCTTCTGAAAAGCGGCGGAGAGTAGCAGCTTATTTGCATGTAAAGAGACACACAAAAAATACTTACCCCTTAAAAGGTGCATATTCAATTCAATTCAGTTCATCTTTATTTCTATAGTTCTTTTACAATGTAGATTGTGTCAAAGCAGCTTCACATAGAAGATCATAGTAAATAGAAACAGTGTCAGTTCAGTTTTCAGTGTTTAAGTTCATTTCAGTTTAGCTCAGTTCAGTGTGGTTTAATGATCACTACTGAGAGTCCAAACACTGAAGAGCAAATCCAACGATGCGCAGCTCCACAAGTCCCAAACCATGTAAGACAGAGGCAACAGCGGCGAGGAAAAAAATTCACCAATTGGCGAAAGTGAAGAAAAAACCTTGAGAGAAACCAGGCTCAGTTGGGCACGACCATTTCTGCTATGGCCAAACGTGTTGTGCAGAGCTGCAGTCTATAGAAACTAGAGCTGTGCCGGAGGCTGGAGAAAGCTGGAGGTCCATTGTGGATCACTGTGGAGTATAGAGCAGAGATTTCCAAACTAGAGCTCGCGGGCCAAAGTTGGCCCATAGTAACCTTGGATTTCGCCATCTCACATGAGAAGAGAGTGAGAATGATGTGGAGAGTTGCGGCGATTGCCTTTAACAGAGATTGTAATTTCTAATTTAACGTAACTTTTTTACTTGTTTTATTCCTGAACTACAAAAAAGCTAACTGAAAATAAATGTTTCAATTAAATGCTGTAAATGAATCAGATTTTTAAAATATAAATACTGTCACTCAACGGATAGAGGACCATGCAGAAGACAATGGTGAGCAAATCAAGGCAAAAAAACAGGTTCAGCTTGACTAGTGTAACTCCATTCTGTCATAAACAGGATTGTTTTTTTACTGTAAGTTAATTATAAAATTTAAAAATATGTACTGCATTAGTTTTTAAAATACTAAATAAATTAGGAAATCACCAATGACAACTTTAACGTAATACAATTTAGTATACCTTCAGTCCGCCACCTTCAATCAAGCTTGGTTTTTGGCCCTTCATAAGAAAAAGTCAACACAGGCTCTTTCTGAAACCATCCCCCTATAAACATTACTGGAGATCACCAATTATGTAGCCAGAAATACATATGGCTGCATTTCATCTTTAAAACGAATGCTATGGGGCGGTTTGACGCCGTTCCTTTTCACGCTTACCAGCTGACCGCTTGCCTCCATATGGACAGCTTTCCCACTTTTACCAGTTTGTCTAGTAGCTACAATGGGGTTTGTGAAGAACGGTTCCAGAAAGCTGGCAAGACAAAAACAAAAGCCAAAAAATAAAATAAACAAGGAATTAACAGGATGAGAATGTGGTAAAATCTGAAAACGGGGTAAAAAAACAGGCGAGGGCTTTTCTTTTTCTGGATTGCCTTTACAAACTGTCCGTTAGGTTTAGGGAAGTGGGTGGGTGGGTTAATCAGTGCTTTTAAAACACTATTTTTTGGGTTTAGGAAAGGTGGAGGGTGGGTCAGTCGATCGGTCAGTCAACAGCAGCCTCTGGTGGATTTATGCAAGAAGAGCAGGTGCAAATGTCACTCACGAGAGAAATTTGAGATCTCAAAAAGCTTACACAGCGGCCTCTGGTGGATTTGCGAAAGCATAAACTGCAAAAAAAAAGTACCTCCTGGGCTCTCCATTAAAAAATGTACATGGGAGTATGTTTTTTTTTTCAGAATGAGCCTGGGTTGGAAAAAGTTTGGGCACCTCTGATTTAGAGCATGATATAATAGGCGATTGGTAAGCTAAAACTTCAGACACATTCAGGAAACATCTGACACTTATATTACCGCTTGTAAAAGGAGAAAAATTGGATCATAATAAACACAAACGCAGTCAAGCATGTCCAAACCCTGAGTGATAATATATAAATTTAACAAACCTAAACTAAAGACGGGATTTTAGATGGGGTTTCTGCTTTTATATCTTAATGTAATGCGACATCAGTTTTATGGCATTTATGGTGCCTTTTATTTACTTTGCAACTTGGATTAGGAAGGCAATAAATGAGTCTCAGGTAAAGAAAAAGTGTAAACTAATTAAAGCAGTTCCTCTCTCTCTCTCTCTCTCTCTCTCTCTCCCTCTCCCTCCCTCCCCCTCCCCCTTCTCCCCAAGGCTTAAAGGTGTTTTTTTTGGATGCTTAGATTTATGTTTGTTTACTTAAAGGTTATATTTTCTTAAGTTGATTTCATTTTTCTATTTAAAGTTTTCTAAAATGTGGCAGCATGGTGGCTCCGTGGTTAGCACTGTTGCCTCACAGCAAGAAGGTTGCTGCTTCGAGTCCCGGCTGGGTCAGGTGGCATTTCTTTGTGGAGTTTGCATGCTCTCCCCGTGTTGGCGTGGGTTTCCTCCGGGTGCTCCGGTTTCCCCCACAGTCCAAAAACATGCGCTATAGGTGAATTGAAAGAACTAAATGGGCCGTAGTGTATGAGTGTGTGTGAATGTGAGAGTGTATGGGTGTTTCCCAGTAGTGGGTTGCGGCTGGAAGGGCATCCGCTGCATAAAACGTATGCTGGCATAGTTGGTGGTTCATTCCGCTGTGGCGACCCCTGATAAATAAGGGACTAACCCGAATGAATGAATGAAAGTTTGCTAAAAGAAGAGTAAAAGAAGCAGGTTATTATTTTTGTAGTTGTAAAGGTAAAAATGGCTGTTTGCCTAACAAGAAAAGAAAGGATAGACGATGAAGTTGGTGGAGATGTAGGATGAAAGTTTTCAAGAGTTTAATTAAAGTGAGAATTCATTTTGAGAATCTTATTTTATAAAAAATGTGATGAATATTAAAAAATTAGAAAATGTGTGGAATTGAGAGAAAATGCGATGCTCTGTTAAAGAGAGAAGTCGTTTTTGCTAAATGTCTTGCGTGAAATGTACGTCACGACCTTCACCCGGACTACAGTTCTGTCACTTTATGAACTACATTTCCCGCCATGCACCGCACACACACCTGTTCTGGAATCGCCAATTATTACAAACACACACACAGCTGGGAGCTGAACAAAGACTGATTACACAGACTATATACACTGATCACATTCACATACAGTTTGCTGAGTCTTGTTAGTCTGTAACACCCCGAAGCATAATCCTGTCTAGTCTTTCTTTGTTTGATGCTTGCCTTGTTTTCTCGTCATTGATTCTTTGCCGCCTGTACTGACCACTTGCCTGTTACCTGACTTCACCTTTTGGATTACCTGTATTGCTCCTGTGTTTGACCATTGCCTGCCTGACGAATCTCATAAAAAACTGCACGTGGATCCTCACGTCCAGCGTCATTCGTTACAGTACATTTGTTAAAAGTTTTTTTAAATGGTATAAAATAAAAATTGCAGCTTACATAAACAATGAGTGAAATACTAATTACATACTGAATAAAGTGATTATATAATGAATATATACATACACAGAAGAACACAAAATTTGAAATTTGAGACACAAAGTCTAATATGATTATTAAAAAATATAATAAAGGAAATGTATATATACAGTTGAAGTCAAAATTATTGTTTTGTTTTTTTTTTCAAATATTTCCCAATTGATGTTAAACAGAGAAAGGATTTTTTCACAGTATGTCTGATAATATTTTTTTCCTCTGGAGAAAGGTCAAAATTATTTAAAAAAAATTTCTCCATTAAACAGAAATTGGTGGAAAAATATACAGGGGACTAATAAGTCTGACCTCAACTGTATATATGTTAATAATAATATTCATTCATTTTCCTTCGACTTAGTCCCTTTATTCATCAGGGGGTCACCCCAGCGGAATGAACCGCCAACTTATCTAGCAGCAACCCAGTACTGGGAAACATCCATACCAAGGTTATAATAGTTTGGGATTTTTCATTAGTTTTAGTTTCTATTTCGTTTTTACTTTTTGTTTTCAAATTTAGTTAGTTTTAATTAGTTTTAGAGGGAAATTTACTAGTTTTTATTAGTTTCTATATTTTGAAATGACTTAGTTTTAGTTTAGTTTTTATTAGTTTCAGTATTAGTTTTAGTTTTTTTTTCTAAATGAGGATATTTGTTAGGTGCAAGATTCAAAATCAACAGAATAAATATTGTATAATAAAACTCGGCCATACATTTTTTGAAACCTGTATTCAGAGGACACGTGAACATGATCATCTGCCACTACCATCTACCCATCCTCAAATTCAAATACAACAGCCCACAAGACGGCAGCCTTAAGTACAATATGTGTGCACGGCTGATTCTGATGTTAGATACACAGTAGTGATGGGAAGTTCAGATGTTTATCGCGGATGTTAAGACTCAACATTATGTAGTCACCAATAGTAATTTCAGTCAATTAAAACATCAAAATGATCTGAAAAATGTCTTCAGTAAAGTTTTGCAACCCAACTGAAGCATGATTCACCTATTTAAACTCCATTACGATTTTTTTTTATGAAATAAACTTACGTTTCACCAGATCCTCTTATTTAAGCCCTCGGTTTACCCGCGCTGCAGTTGTTGAAGTTTAGTTCAGAGCTGTTTGTGCTCGGTTCACTGAATCACGCATGAGCAGTTTTATCGGTTAACCGCTTCTCAAATTTGATCTTAGTCTAACGTCGCTGTTCTCAAACTGAATAAGAGTATATATTGGATTATTTAGAGTTAGAGAGTACGGGGTATTAGGCTTGTTAAAAAGTGAGTAGTTTGTGGACGAGTGCTTACTGTAGACGCGAATCGTTTCAAATGATTCAGTTCGATTAGGTTCAACCGGTTCACTTAGAAGATCCGGTAAAAAAGATTCATTCGCGATCGCGTTATAGAGATAAAACCCATTATTAGGCACAAACGTGTTAAAGTAATAGTTTTAAGTCTCTGTTTTTAATGCTGTCACCCTGCTGCTGTCTTGTCCACTCGTTGTTTTTGTCGCGGGAGCAACAGCGAGGTTGACTGGAGGAGAACCGGCTCGTTCTGGCCAATGGCAGCAGGACTACAGGAGGCGCCGTACGGGTCAAACACCTGCAGCGCGGAGTAAATAGATTTACTTCTAAAAGGCTTACAGTAAAATTATGTATTAAATACATTTACAAATAGAACAGCGAAGGAGGTTTTTGCTATAATTTTAGTTAGTTTCAGTTAGTTTTGTATGTACACAATACAGTTTCAGTTAGTTCTAGTTTTTTGAAAAACTCTCGTTTTTATTTTATTTTAGTTAACGACAATTATTTTACATTTTAGTTTTCGTTTTGTCGTTCGTTTTCGTTAACTATAATAACCTTGGTCCACACACTCATACACTACGTCCAATTTAGTTTATTCAATTCACCTATAGCGCATGTGTTTGGACTGTGGGGAAAACCGGAGCACCCGGAGGAAACCCACGCCATCACGAGGAAAAAATGCAAACTCCACCCAGAAATGCCAACTGACCCAGTCGCTACTCGAACCAGCGACCTTCTTGCTGTGAGGCGACAGTGCTAACCACTGAGCCAATGTGTTGCCCCATTAATAATAATAATTAAATTAAATACAATAGACAGCTGTACATTCATGCATATATTTGTAATAATGTTTCTGACTAGTCTCTCTTTCTGTTTCTCTTGATCTCAGTGTCATGGTCTCTGGGACGAGGATGACCCTAAAGTGTCCCGTAAGGATGAGTGTCCTCGGCAGGATGAGTCTGTGGATGAGGGGAAGCTGTCGGTGGTCATGTCACCTGATGAAGAGAGGAAGAGTTCTCCGGCGTATTCACTCAAGTCTTTGAATCTGGGGATGTCTGTGGACTCATCGCAGGTTCACGTACAGATGCGTTATCCAGAACAGCGGCCGTACCTGCGCAGACAGAGCACTAGCGGATCACACTTCTCCCACAGATCCTCCGCACGCTCCAAACGCGGTGAGCATCGCTGAAATCACTACACAGTTTAGTTTAGTTTAGTTTAGTTTAATTTAGTTTGGTTTAGTTTAGTTTAATTAAGTTTAGTTTAGTTTAATTAAGTTTAGTTTAATTTAGTTTAGTTTAGTTTAGTTTAGTTTAGTTTAGATTAGTTTAGTTTAGTTGAGTTTAATTAAGTTTAGTTTAGTTTAGTTTAATTAAGTTTAGTTTAGTTTAGGTTAGATTAGATTAGATTAGATTAGATTAGATTAGATTAGATTAGATTAGATTAGATTAGTTTAGTTTAGTTTAGTTTAGTTAAGTTGAGTTGAGTTTAATTAAGTTTAGTTTAGTTTAGTTTAATTAAGTTTAGTTTAGTTTAATTAAGTTTAGTTTAGGTTAGGTTAGTTGAGTTTAATTGAGTTTAGTTGAGTTGAGTTTAGTTTAATTGAGTTGAGTTTAGTTTAGTTGAGTTTAATTGAGTTTAGTTTAATTTAGTTTAGCTTGGCTTAGTTTAGTTCAGTTGAGTTTAGTTTAGCTTAGTTGAGTAGATTAGTTTAGTTCAGTTGAGTTTAATTGAGTAGTTTATTTTAGTTTAATTGAGTTGAGTTTAATTTAATTTAATTTAATTTAATTGAGTTTAGTTTAGTTTAATTGAGTTTAGTTTAATTGAGTTGAGTTGAGTTTAATTGAGTTAGTTTAGTTTAGTTTAGTTTAGTTTAAAGCTTTATTAATGTCCTTGGGGCAGCTCATTCTGACATAGTATGGTGCTTCACATACAGTTTTTTCACATTTTTTTCAGCACATTTCTAAACATAACAGTTTTAATAACTGATTTCTTATAACGGATTTCTTTTATCTTTGCCATGATGACAGTAAATAATGTTTGACTACATATTTTTCAAGATACTTCAAGTGACATTTAAATGCTTAACTAGGCTAATTGGGCATGTTAGCGTAATGCTCACAATGACTCCATTATAATTTGTTTACTGGTGCTGATGTTTGGTTGATATATTTTCACAGGCAGCACAAGCACACGCAACAGCACCCATCGGGAAAACAGCACAACAGAGCCAGAAGTACCACAGAAGAGCCGGAAAGAAATGATTATGGAGAAAATCAGAGAGCAGCTCATCAAAGCAAAGGTTTACCTGCTCAAAAGGTAAGAGTGTGTGTGGGTTAAAAATTAAGTGGACCTGATTTACTACTTTAGTTCCTTATAGTCAATTTAATTCATTCATTTTCCTTTAGCGTAGTCCCTTATTTATCAGGGGTCACCAGAGCGGAATGAACCGCCAACAATTGCAGTCACCTCACAGCAAGAAGCTTATTGGTTTGAGTCCCAGTTGGGCCAGTTGGCATTTCTGTGTGGAGTTTGCATGTTCTCCCCGTGTTGGTGTGGGTTTCCTCCGGGTGCTCCGGTTTCCCCCACAGTTCAAACACATGCACTATAGGAGAATTAGATGAGCTAAATTAGCTGTAGTGTATGAGTGTATGGGTGTGAATGCGAAAGTGTATGGGTGTTTCCCAGGTCGCGGCTGGATGGGAATCTTTATAGTTGGCAGTTCATTCCGCTGTGGTGACCCCTGTCAAATAAGGGACTAAGCCGAAGGAAAATGAATGAATAAATGTTAATCTGAAACTGCTTCAGTTCAGTTTATTACAACTGTTGACTGAAGTCAAGTTCAGTTTAGCTCAGATCAGTGGATAAAATCGAGTCCTGGTTAACACTTGTACTTTTTAATCCCTAATCTCTTCTCTTTGTGTTTATCTCTTCTCTTCAGATTGGTTGAGTTTTATCAACCCATCCGTCAGTTCTTCTACAACCTGGTTCATCCCGAGTACAGTGCTGTGACGGACGTTTACGTCTTAATGTTTCTAGCAGACACTGTGGATTTCATCATCATCGTCTTTGGCTTCTGGGCATTTGGGGTGAATAAAAAAATCATCTTAGAGCTTTTTTTGTGCTAAATTGACAATTAAAATTAGCTTTCCTTAATCAACATCATTTACATTTATTACTTAATCTGCTTATACAGTTGAAGTCTGAATTATTAACACTTCTGAATATTTTATTAATATTTTTTTTACCAATTTCTGTTAAACGGAGAAAAGATTTTGTCAACACATTTCTAAACATAATAGTTAAATAACTTATTTCTAATAACTGATTTCTTTCATCTTTGCCATGATGACAGTACATTATATTTGACTAGATATTTTTCAAGATACTAGTATTCACCTTAAAGCAACATTTAAAGGCTTAACTAAGATAATTAGGCAAGTCATTGTATAACAGTGGTTTGTTCTGTAGACAATCAATAAAAAAAATAGCTTAAAGGGGCTAATAATATTGGCCCTAAAATGGTTCTAAAAAAGTATTGTTTCATTCTAGACGAAATAAAACAAATTAGACTCTCTCCAGATGAAAAAAATATTATAGGAAATATTGTGAAAATGTTCTTGCTCTGTTAATCATTTGGGAATTATTTTAAGAATTGTAAAAATTCACAGGAAGGCGAATAATTGTGACTTCAAATGTAAATCTATATGTGTCGCGATCACCGATGATCTAGCATTTGCAGATTGCTGGAGAACTACAAATCTGTCACGGACCTGGACTTCAAATCCCATCATGCACCTCACAGACAAACCAGTTCCAGTTGTCTCCCTGATTACGCACACACAGCTGGTAATTCATCATGGAACGATTATCTGGATTATATATTCACCTCTCAAACACACATGTATCTGAGTCTTGTTTGTTTGCTCAGTGCTGCAACTGAAGGATGCTGGCACTGGAGTTGAGGGTCCAAGTGCAGTTTCTTTAATAGCTTAGTCAGGCAGGCAATGGTCAAACAGATACATGAGGGCAATCCAAAATCACAGTCATGGTCATAGGCAGAATTGTCGATTCAGGCGGCAAAACAACATACACGAGAAGGCAAAACTAGACAAGAGAACACTCACAATTGTTATAGCAAACAAACAAGACTCAGCTGTGTGTGTGTGTGTGTGTGTGCGTGCGTGCGTGTGTGTGTGAGCGTGCGTGCGTATGTGCGTGCGTGTTTAAGAGGTGAATATATAGTCCGGATAATCAGTCCATGTGTTACCAGCTATGTGTAATCAGGATGAGAACTGGAACTGGTGTGTGTGTGAGGTGCAAGATGGGATTTGAAGTCCACTTCTGTGACAGATTTGTAGTTCTCCATTGATCTGCAAATGCTAGATTGCTGGTGAGCGTGACAATATGACATTATTATTTTTCTTTTAACCTTTTGTTTATATGCTAATGCTCTGTATTTGATTTTCTTATTTGCAAATAAGAAAATCTAGAAAAAGTTAATAAAAAAGAGCTTTAAGAGCTTCTTTTGCTGTGCTCTTTGTTGATGTTCGCTGTTTTCTCTGTCCCACAGAAACATCAGGGCGGTGCTGACATCACTTCCTCCCTGTCAGAGGACCAGGTTCCTGGGCCATTCCTCGTCATGGTTCTCATCCAGTTTGGGACGATGGTAGTGGATCGAGCCCTGTATCTGCGCAAGACAGTCGTGGGAAAAGTGATTTTTCAGGTCATCCTGGTGTTCGGCATCCATTTCTGGATGTTTTTCATCCTGCCGGGAATCACAGAGAGGTAAAGGAACGTCCTGAATTTGATTTAGAGAAATTTGAATTAAAACTATTTTGGTAATTTACAGTTTTTCTCAGTGGCTTTGGTGCATTTCTCACAACACTATTGACATTTGCACAACAGTTAATGCATTTCTCACAAGAATTAGTCATTTGTGCACATCATAGCAGTTTCTCATTCCTTCCAACAAATTGCAAATGCTTTTGGACATGCATCAACTGCTTTCATACAACTCTCTGCTGTTTATAACTTTATCATTTGCTTATGTCATGTCAGTCAAAATTAACTAATCTTGTGAACGCTGAATAGTCATTCCATATAAAAATAAGAGTCCTCATTTCATTACTTGAGTCATTACTTACACAAATGTTGAACTAGTTGTCAAAATCTGTCAAGCTAAATTTATCTTTAAATCTTTTTATTTCTGAAAATGTTTTCTAAATTGAACATGAATGATTTACAGGCCTGTGTCTGTTATAGATTCAGTTCCAATATGTACTGCAATATTGTTCTCAGTTGTGTACAGCTCTACACAAAGGAAGCTTATGTTTGTTGTAAATAAGGCTGTATTTATTCTTTTGCACAATGCTGTGAATAAATTAGAATTGCAAAGAGCAAATACAAAAATGTGAAACACACATATTCAGTGTCTTGTCAGTGTCACTAAATGGTGTGATGTCTAACTTTACTGTAGTTTTCAAATGGCTGTGCAAATAGTATACAGTGCTGTCTTGAGCATTTTTACCAAAATCTGACTTTTTTGCATTGTAAAAAATGTACAGAGTAAACGGTCATGATGAAAACATGACAAAGCCATCTGACTATCTTGTTCTTAAACAATGGTGTCAGGACTTTTCATCTTGATGACACTGACGCTTTCCTTGACATCAATACAGTATATTCAGACAGACGGAGATAGATAGATAGATAGATAGATAGATAGATAGATAGATAGATAGATAGATAGATAGATAGATAGATAGATAGATAGACAGACAGACAGACAGACAGACAGACAGACAGACATTGATTGATTGATTGATTGATTGATTGATTGATTGATTGATTGATTGATTGATGTATTGATTGATTGAATTGATTGATTTGCTGTTTCTCCAGAATGTTGTTCCTGTTGACACGCATGTATCTTTGATCCTCTGTGCAGGCGCTTCAGTCAAAACACTATCGCTCAGCTCTGGTACTTTGTGAAGTGTATTTACTTCGGCCTGTCAGCCTATCAGATCAGATGTGGATATCCAACCCGCATCCTAGGAAACTTCCTCACCAAGAGCTACAACTACGCCAACCTCTTCCTTTTCCAGGGGTGAGTAACAGTGTTAACAGCAGTTCATTCATTCATTTTCCTTCGGCTTAGTCCCTATTTATCAGGGGTCGCCACAGCGGAATGAACCGGCAACTAATGCAGCATATGTTTTACGAAGCACATGCCCTTCCAGCCGCAACCTAGTACTAAGAAACAAACATACACTCTCGCATTCACACACACACTCATACACTACATCCAATTTAGTTCATCCAATTCACCTATAGCGCATGTGTTTGGACTGTGGGGGAAACCGGAGTACCCGGAGGAAACCCACACCAACAGGGGGAGAACATGTAAACATGCCTTCTACACACATTTACAGTACATAAAAAATCTGCAGATTTCTGCGTGCACAGATTCCGTGTGGGCCTACTGAGAAGCGATACATAAACCTGTACATCAAATTATGCAGTTCAGCAGGGCATGTTGACACACAAACAAACATTTGATGTGCACTGCTCCATTGTTGAACCTTAAGCAGCAGTCTTAATTTGTGTGTTGTGTGTGTGTTAGTTTTCGTCTGATCCCATTCCTGACGGAGCTGCGTGCGGTGATGGACTGGGTTTGGACGGACACCACGCTCAGCTTGTCCAGCTGGATCTGTGTGGAGGACATCTATGCTCACATCTTCATCCTCAAATGCTGGAGGGAGTCTGAGAAGGTAAACAAACACAACAACCAATAATCCAATTCAATTCACCTTACAATGTAGATTGTGTCAAAGCAGCTTCACATACAAGATCATAGTAAATTGAAACAGTGTCAGTTCAGTTTTCAGTGTTTAAGTTCAGTTCAGTTTAGCTCAGTTCAGTGTGGTTTAATAATCACCACTGAGAGTCCAAACAGCTTTACAGATCCGAACCATGTAAGCCAGAGGCGACGGCAGCGATGTAAAAACTTCACCAATTGGCGAAAGTGAAGAATTAAAAAACCTCGAGAGAAACCAGGCTCAGTTGGGCACGACCATTTCTCCTCTGGCCAAACATCTTGTGTAGAGCTGCAGTCTAGGTGCCGGAGGCTGGGGAAGCTGGACCTCAGCGAAGACTCGGCTGTCCCTGGCGCGTCACAGGACTCAGTCTCATGCTCTCCACTCCTCCATAACCACCACAGCAGCTGCTCAGGATACGGCCTGGTCCAGGATTATGGAAACCTTGGGATCATCTCGTCGATGGTATTGGATCGAACCAGTGGCGCTGCATAGTCTGAGGGCCTTGGGATGTGTATCCCCAAGTGGAAATAGAGAATAAAGAGAATAATTAGCGTAGCTGCTGTTCATAGTATATATAAACGAGATGCAAAAAACGAGATGCGTGGGCCACATTCATGTATCATACAGCTAAGTGATGCACTGAGTGTATGCTTTACTAAACAGATAGGCCTTTAATTTAGTTTTGAATTGGGAGAGTGTGTCTGAGCTTCGGACATTATCAGGAAGGCTATTCCAGAGTTTAGGAGCTATAAATGAGAAGGCTCGACCTCCTTTACTTGACTTCGCTATTCTAGGTACTACCAGAAGCCCTGAGTTTTGAGATCTTAAAGAGCGAGTTGGGTTGTAGCGAGACAGAAGATTGGTTAGATAAACAGGAGCTAGATTCTGCAGCAGAATTATTATTTTATTAAATATATCTTTTTAATAAATCAGTTTTGTTCAAATGCAACAAAATAGTACTAATATTCACAAAAAATTGATACAAATGTTCATTTTTAAAATGGGGTGTACTTATTTAGCCTGAGCACTATATATGAAAAGCAGCATCCTAAGCTGTGTGTATGTGGTATTTCAGCGTTACCCTCAACCGCGCGGGCAGAAGAAGAAGAAGGTGGTGAAGTATGGGATGGGCGGCATGATCGTGATGCTGCTGATCTGCATCGTCTGGTTTCCCCTGCTCTTCATGTCTCTGGTCAAATCTGTGGCAGGAGTGGTTAACAAACCTCTGGAAGTGTCCGTCTCGCTCACGCTCGGAGGACTTCAGGTAAAATGCCAAAAATATTCACAGACTGTTGCCACACAACTGTTTAAACCCCTTATTAAAGTGATTTTTGCATAATAGGTTCCCATCAATACTGTTTATGCGACAAACATTACTGTTTAATAATCCATAATTACTGTCATTTTTTGAGAAGTTAAGACTTTATTAATTAAATAATTAGATAATGGATTAATTAAAATTATGCGGTCATTCTTGAATTATACTCAGTGGATCTGATGTTGTGTATGTCTTTCCTAAGTTGTGTATGTTCTAACCTCAAGTTGTTTACAGTCTGGATATTAACATGGCTCGCTTTCCCTCCTCCTCCTGTGACATTCTGTCTTCCAGCCGATCTTCACAATGAGTGCCCAGCAGAACCATATCAAATCCATCAATGAGGCAGAATTTAAGAGGTTCACAGACCACTACAAGTCTAATGCAGTAAGTGCCTGTTGTCTAATTACAGCTGCTACTTTGTGTATGAGTACAGTGTTTCTCAACCACGTTCCCGGTGGACCACCAGCACTGCATTCTTTGGACGTCTCCTTCATGGCTTTGAAATGCTCCAGTGTCCCTGTATCTGCAGTTACACTCAGTAAACAGCTGTTTGGTGAACTAGTGACCTTCACAGCCAATCACATTCATTTCAATTGAGCACGTGAACACAATGGCAATTCAGCGCTGTTTACGAATGCGCTCAAATGTTAGCGGGAAATGGACGTTTTTAAAATTTCAGTACAGATTGGTATCGAATTCCAATATCTAGACAACACTAGTCCGAACAGTTGATGGTCACCATTGACTTCCATATTACCATCACCAGTTGTTTTTGCTCTGTTTGCCTTTCGGTCCATCTAGACTGAAACAGATTACCAGTATTTCCAAACTAAATCAGGGTCTTATTTTCAAAATGCTCCATTTTCAAAGGTTGAAGATACTGGAGCTATGTGGAAGCCAGGTGTAATCACAATAAAACATGTGCAATTTCAAAGAAAAACGCACTGGTGTAAACAGAACCTAAGATGCTTGTGTCTCCTGCAGAATGCCATCATGTTCCTGGAGTCTTATTTTCCTGAGGATTTGACAATAGCACATCTAGAGGGAAGTTCAAACTCGCTCTGGACCATCAGCCCCCCGAGCAAGGAAAACCTGAAGAATATGCTCAATGACACGAAAGAGCCGTTTCCTCTCACCTTCACCTGGTCCATTCAAAGGTAAAGCGGTTTTTGTGACATTGAATATAAGATTTTCAAAAGTTTATGAGCTCCTTTCCTCTGTTGGACACAAAAGAAGATATTTTGAAGAAGGTTAAAAACTGGTAACCGTTGACTTCCATGGTAGAAAATTAAGTACAGGTTTCAAACCTTTTTCAAGGTATCTCTGAGTTTAATAGATGAAAAAAAGAACAGCATTTTCGATTTTGGGTGAACTATCCCTTCAGAAAGCAGTTGTGCTATGTTATATTAATCATACAAACATGAGGTTTTCATGTCAAGTTGATGAATTTTTGTTTGTTCTGCATTGCTGTGTTTGTACATCAGGAACCTCAGTTTAGGTGCCAAAGCTGAAACTGCAACGGGGAAATACTTCATTGAGCTGGACGACGAGACCAGAAAAGGTCTTACTGATCAACTGGGGAATAGCAGCCAGCGTGTGTGAGTTCAAACTTCTAAATGTCAATATGAACCAAACACATGCTGTGTCCCAGCTCCCATACTATCTGTCCTAAATAGTATTTAGGTTTCCAGTATTTAGAATTAGTATGCCCCAAATGATAGCATATTGAAATGAGCATTACAGAGTTTTTGATGGTCTACTATTTCCAGTAGAAATTCAAAGTGCTGATTTGAGTGAACTCTAACTGCTAATATTGCTCATGAGAATTTGATTAGAACTACAAACACAAGTAAAAACGTGGTAGTAAACTACAAACATGGTGGATGCAAAAGACTGTAACATGGAGAGGCTTTGGTAAAGATGAATGATTCAATAAATTATATAGTGCCTTTCTGGACACTCAAAGCTCTTTACAAATTTTTGGCCGGGTGGGAGGAGGGGCTCGGGTCTCCTTATTCACCACCAGTGTGCAGCATCCACCTGGATGACGTGACGGCAGCCATATTGCGCCAGACTGCACACCACACAGCAGCTGATTGGTGGAGAGGAGACAATTATAATATGGGGATGGTTAGGAGGCCATGACAGGCACTGGGCAAATGGGCAAATTTGGTCAGGATGCCAGGGTTAAACCCTCTACTCTTTTAAACATCCTGGGATTTTTAACGACCATAGAGAGTCAGGACCTTGGTTTAATGTCTCACTCAAAGGATTGCACTCACTGAGCAGTATAGAGTCCCTATCACTATACTGGGGCATTAGGACCCACACAGAGCACAGGTTGAGCCCCCCCTGCTGGTCTCCCATCCAGGTACTGACCAGGTTAGCTTAGCTTCAGTAGGCGATCATGTGAGAGTTGCAGAGAGCTAGCTGCCAGTAATGATTGGTAATTCATATTTAAGCACAGCAAATTTGCCCGTGTACATTTTACACCACAGGTGTTGAATTTAACACTTTTCTGGTGTCTATATGAGTCCCACCAGCCAAGTGTCCAGGTTACACTTTCAAAAGTGTTAAATTTATACATCTCTGCCGTGTAAAATATTTTACACTCACGATGTAAAACTGCACACCACATTAAACTTTTTAACACCTGCAGGGCAAATTGTCCAGTGTACATATAACTCCACATGTGTTAAATTACACTCTCTTCTGGTGTATATACGAGTCCCACCAGCCCAGTGTAAAAGTTTAAAAAGGGTTGAATATATACACTTAAGCCGAGTATATTATTTTACACTACCGTGTTGACCATATTGACTCAGTCACCTCAAGTTCCTGTATGTACACTTAACACTGATGAGGAGTATGAAAGGGCAACACCAGAAATGCACATTGTTAAAATCACAGTTTAACCCACATCAGCGTTAAAAACAGTAAATGTACACATGGATTTTAACACTATAACACAACAGGGGCTTACACCAGAAATTCAACACCTCACAATTTGTTGTGAGCTAATGGAAAATATTTGTTACATGTTTACGTAATTATATTTCATCTGCAGCAACATTGTGGCCTTTCATTAATACACATTTAAATAATTCTGCAAGCATGCAAACATGAAAGACTCGTGACCGATAGATTAACCTGATGCTGCTTCTTTAATATGGTAGGAAATTAAAAATTATAGAAATGTGGATGATGTGTTCGAGATGATTGACAGGTTATGTAACTGAGCAACAGAATGGTCCATTAATATGGAAGTAGTTTGTCCCAAAGCTTGCATACTCATCTGTTACACACCTTTAAAAGTATGTACTTTTTCTTCACAAAAGAGTAGTTCAAGTAGGCCAATTGGAGCGCAATTGGTTTTTACTTTAACATTTGGAGAAATGAAAAATAAACTGTTCATTTTTGTTTTACATTTTGTAAACAATTGTTTTTTTTTTATGACAGGACAATCAAAAAAATATTTCCAAGATACATCAGAGCACCAAGCGACTCCAATGCCAAACCTATCGACCAGCTTTATAATGGTAATACACCACCTCACCACTACTATCTCTGACACACAGTATACAGTTGAAGTCAGAATTATTACCTCTCCTGAATTATATCATTATTATTATTATTATTATTATTATTATTATTATATTATTAGACCCCCTGTATATTTTTTCCCCAATTTCTGTTTAGCGAAGATATTTTTGTCAACACATTTCTAAACATAATAGTTTTAATAACTCATCTCTAATAACTGATTTCTTTTATCTTTGTCATGATGACAGTAAATAATATTTGACTAGATGTTTTTCAAGACACTTCTATACAGCTTAAAGTGACATTTAAAGGCTTAACTAGGGTATTTAGACAAGTTAGGGTAATTAGTAGGCCCACACGGAATCTGCACGCTCAGAATTCTGCAGATTTTTAGCCCATCATTGATTCTGTTTATTTACTTGTGTAAATGTGTGTAAATTTATACTTACTATATATACTATACTATACTATTATACTTACTATATATACTTACTATTTATACTATACTAAATTTATACTTGGTCACACTTTATTTTGATGGTCTGTTTGTTTAATTCAAGTTACATTGCAACTAATTCTCATTAGATTATACGCAAGTAGACTTAAGTTGGGGTTTTAGGGTAGGGTTTAGTGTAAGTTGACATGTACTTGCAGAGTTTCTTATTGTCTGTTAAATGTCTGTTGAATGTCAGTATCAGATATTAAGCAGACAGCCTACTAATACTCAAATGGACCATCAAAATAAAGTGTTACCTTATATTTACTCAGTTTTTATATTAATTACAGTAATATTATTGACTAACATGAAAATATTCATATGATTTATTTATAATACTTTGTGTAAAGTAATATTTTCTGTCTTTTAGTAGAGATATTATATGAGAGACTTGCTTTGTTTACCAAATTAAGTGGATCTAATTGGATTTGAGTTGTAAACATTAAATACAAGTTAATAAGGTATTACTTTTTATTTCATGTGTTAAGGTTTTAGTTATGATACTCCCAAAATCAGTCCGCAGAAATACGCAGATATTTAACAAAATTCTGCACAGAAATAGCAAAAAATGTCCGCAGATTCCGTCTGGCCCTAGTAATTAGGAAAGTCATTGTATAAGAGTGGTTTGTTCTGTAGACCAGTGTTTCCCAACCCTGTTCCTGGAGGCACACCAACAGTACATATTTTGTATGTCTCCCTTATCTGACCCATTCGTGTCAGGTTTTGGGGTCTTTTCTAATGTTCTGCTGAGTTGATTCAGATGTGTTTGATTAGGGAGAGGTTGAAAATGTGTACTGTTGGTGAGCCTTCAGGAACAGGGTTGGGTAACACTGCTGTAGACTGTCGAAAAAAATAAATTGCTTGAGGGGATTAATAATATTAACCTTAAAATGGATTTTAAAAAATAAGAACTGCTTTTATTCTAGCCGAAATAAAACAAATAAGACTTTCTCCAGAAGAAAAAATATTATTGGAAATACTGTGAAAATTTCCTTGCTCTGTTAAACATCATTTAGGAAAAATTGAAAAAGAAAAGAAAATTCACAGGAGGACGAATAATTTTGACCTCAACTGTATATTGCTACATTTCTAACGCTATATATGTTACTCTTCGCTTACCTAAGATGGAGAGTACATGGACATCACACTGTTTTTAAATAAGAAGAACAGCTCAGAAGGCGTTCAGGAGTGGTGGATCGTCAATCAGACAGATTCAGGTCCATTACCTGGACTCAACGGGACTCAAAATCAGTCTGGTCTTCAGATCTACATCATCAGTGACCAAGTCAGTCCACCCAGTCTGGGCTTTCTGGCTGGATACGGGTAAGTTAAAACCGTGATCGTAGTTTACAAGTCTCAACTTATGTTGCTGTCCTCGTGCAGTCAATTAGAACATATCTGATGTTTCATAGATTTCAACTCTGAAATCTGGACTTTACTAGAACTATGTGAAGCTGCTTTGACTCAATCTACATTGTAAAAAGCGCTATATAAAGAAAATAAAACATGAATAAATACTTTTATGTATTTAATGGGAGTTCACTTTAACAGCTCAATTTCTGATGGGAAATACACTTTTACCCAAAATGATGTGCAAAGAATTCCACCAATTAGAGAGTTGCATCAGCTATCTGTAGCTCCGTCTCCTATAGATAGTTGTTCTTTATATATATATATATATATATATATATATATATATATATATATATATATATATATATATATATATATATATTTGAAGTATATTGTTTCTGATGCCATTAGCAGTGCTTCACCAGATTGTCTTTTGCTGAAATCACAGAAATTACATTAATATAATATATTAGATTTATAATCAGGGCTTGACATTAACTTTTTTGATCACCAGCCACTGTGGCTAGTAGCTAGTAATGTTGGAAATCTACTAGCCACAGTGGCTGGTGATCAAAAAAGTAAATTTTGGGAGTATCATAACTAAAACTTTAATACATTAAATAAAAAGTAATACCTTTTTAAATTTATTAAATGTTTACAAAGCAAATCCAATTAGATCCACTTAACTTGGTAAACAAAGCAAGTTTTCACTAGCCACACTTGTTGTTGGGAAAATATATTTTATATGCATAAATTTGACTGGCATGCTAAAATTACTTGAGTTAGATTTTGTGTAATGTCAACATGCCTCCTCATTCATTTCACTTTTTGTGTGTGTTTGTATTCATTTTATTTTGTGTGTGTGAGCTTTCTCAATGTGCACGAGCAAATTGGTTGTTGCATTGCAATTACTTTTTATTTCACATGAGTTCTCAGAGCTTAAAATGAAGGATTTACCAAATTTATCTCTGACCACACCAAAAATAAATAAATAACAACAAGCAAAATACAGCTGTACACATGCACTTTCTAATTCAACAAAACTTTTCTTTAAAAAAAAAGACATTTAAAAGAATTATTATCATATTGACTTATTGGCAATATCTAAAATAAGCACAGCAGTCTATCATGGCCAAATGTCCTAGATCAGCAGTTAACTACACATAAATATGTTATTGTAAAAAAACATTCATTAAACCACATTAACAAAAACACCTGTAAGCAAAAGAAAACCGGTAAAAAACATACCGTGTGATAATGAAAGGAGGATCACGCACATGATTAATGTTAGACCTGTTAATAATCTGTTTAAAGAATAATTCAAACGAAAGCAGTGACCGCTGCTGCTTACAAATTGATATATTTTTTTAAATCTTGAGCTCTTAAAAGCAGCAGTACTGGGTGCACGAGCATCGCTTTTTGTTCAGTCTATTTCAGAGCTCTCACCTGTTTCTCTAGGTTGCTAGACCTGCGGACTGTTTCTCCAGTTGCTTCCCGCAAGTAAACGGGAGCGCGCAGGCTTTTTAACAGTCGCGCGCATCACATCACCTGTCCTCGCGAGTAATCATCCTCTCATTCTGCATTCATCTGCTTTCTGTTGCTCGCGCGAACACAATATTTTTTTTGTTAGTCCTGCTGCTTCTCGATTCTGAGATCACATTTGCATGCATATTGGGCCATCTGTATTGTCGAAGCCTGTTTTTAAGAAAAACACAAATTAAAAATTATTTTCAACCAGTCAAAGTGGCTAGTGGGAGCGGCTGTCTTACCCGCCATAGCGGAAGTTAACGGGTGTTAATGTCAAGCCCTGTTTATAATATAATATTAGATTAGATCATATTTCATAAACATTCATACAATGTATCTAACAGAAAACAACTGTTTTAAATGGAAAATAAAATATGTGTATTCATATAAATACAACTTTGGTGAGCCGAAGACAATTTGAATGGTATTTTGACAGTATTTAGTACCTAATTATAGCTAAAAAATGTTTACAATTTGAATAGATAGTGACTTAATATAAAATATAATAATACAATTGAAATAACATATAAAAAATAATAATATAATAAAAATAAAACAATACTGGCTAACAGAATCTGTGCTATTTTAGACATTGTGCAATTGTTGTAGCTATGTTTTAATAAAACATTTTATTTATTTAATTATTTTCCATTTCAAATGTTATTTCAGGTATCAAAATTTTTTCCAGTTTTATGGTTTTAGTTTTGTTCAACTCTAAAAACTCTGGATACACTGAAAAAAATATATTTAAAGAGGATTCCTTGGATTTACTCAATTTTTTTACATTAAGTGTTTGTAAACAATTTATTTGGGCTGAATTTAAACAAACAAATTAAGTTGAACATTGTTGAATTTAATTTGCTTGTTTAAATTCAACACAAATAAATTGTTTGCAACAGTTTTGCATGCCACACATTTTTCAGTGTATAATGTATCAGGCCCGGATTGGCTAATCGGGAGTACCGGGAGAATTCCCGGTGGGCCGGTCCATATTTTGGCCGCGAGGGCCGGTGTCCCTAGCTGCTTGCACTCTCAGCAGTCGCACTTTGTTCATTTATTTATTCATTCATTTGACCATAACCTCACTCTTTTTATTCATTATTTAACCGCAGCTCCGCTCTTTTTATTTATTTTTTCGCAGCACCTGCAAAATGCAGCCTGCAGGTTAATAATGATGTAACTATCATTCGACCTCAAACAGCGGCACCTTAGTGAATATAATAATCCGAATAATTAATTTTAATGAATATAACATCTGCTCAATGAAAATCAGATGATTCACTACATTAGTAAAAAAAAAGAGGGGAATAAAAATTAAGCCATTGTGGTCCAGTGGTCAGCACATTGCATTACAACGCTGCCGACCTGTGTTCGAACCTCACCTGAGTAAATAGTTTATTTTTTTTTTTTTCATTTTTATTGTTAGACATATAATACTGTTTGGGTTGTTGAACATTTGAAGTTGTAAAGCAGCTGTTTTCTTCAAAAAGACGTCATAGTGTCATTAGAAACTGAATTGGAAATGACGTTATTGTAATATAGTCAGTCATGAACTGAGGTGGGCCGGTCTAAGGCTTGAAACTCTAGGGCTGAAAAGGAGTCCCACTCCGGCCCTGTGATGGATAATAAATATTTGCTAATAAGGTCTTGATATTTTGTGCATGTATAGTTAAATCTATCTGAAACTATCCGCTTGTTAAGTCATGATATATCGGTGACGTATGAAATACTGTTTCCAGGTCCAAGAATCATTTGAATTGAGAAAATATTCGTTTTTGACCACTTTTTAGTCATCTCACACTTTAAAGTGAATTTTATATAAAATCATGGTGTACACAACAGTCTCTGGAGTTGCTGCATCGCAAATACCAACATTTTAACAATGTATAAAAAGTTAATCACTTTCTGGCCATCGAATATTTTGGGAGTATCATAACTAAAACCTTAATATATGAAATAAAAATTAATACCTTTTTAACTTGTATTTAATGTTTAAAATGCAAATCTAATTAGATTCACTTTATTTGGTAAACAAAGCAAGTCTCTCATATAATATCTCTACTAAAAGGCAGAAAATATTACTGTACAAACTGCACATAAATCAGATGAACATTTTCATATTAGTCAATAATATTACTGTAAATAATTTTTTAAATGAATAAATATAGATTTACATGCATTTACACAAGTGAGTAAACTGAATTAATGATGGGCTAAAAATCTGCAGAAATCTGTGGAAAATCTGCGGAATTCTACGCGCGCAGATTCCGTGTGGGCCTAAATATTAGGCATGGATATATTTTTAGCGATCGTGATTTTTAAAAGTATTACATCGCTTTGTAAACATTTATTATTACCATTTGATGAGTCTCCCCACACAGTTTGATAGAGCACTTGGACCTGAAAGCCGCTTTGCAAGACGTCCACACTTGACAAGCGGATAAGCATCCATTTATCTGTAAACTGAGATTTACATATCACCTGAATAAATAAGCTTTATATTGTTAGGATAGGATGATATGAAACATTTAAAGTTGTCCAAATTTATGATATATTTACAGTAGGATGTTAACAAAATGTCTCCATTAAACATGATATTATTCTAATAATTTTTGTCATAAAAGAAACGATATATTTTTCTGTCTAGTACATTTGTATTATTGGCTATTCCTACAAATATGCGCATGCAACTCAACTTGGTTTTGTGCTCCATTTAATTAATCAATGTTCATTGTTTTTTTATCGTGATTTGCGTGTGCACAGGATCATGGGTCTGTACATGTCAGTGGTTTTGGTTATCGGGAAGTTTGTGCGCGAGTTCTTCAGCGGGATCTCGCACACCATCATGTTCGAAGAGCTCCCAAACGTGGACCGAATCCTCAAACTCTGCACCGACATCTTCCTGGTCCGAGAGACGGGCGAACTGGACCTGGAGGAAGACCTCTACGCCAAACTCATCTTCCTCTACCGCTCTCCAGAAACCATGATCAAATGGACCAGAGAGAAGAGTGAGTAAAAATAAAAATGAAGACGGCGGAGATCCTCCAAACTAACAGAGAGAAGCTTCAAACCTGAATTCAGCTCTTGAACTGGAAGATCCTCCAAACTAACAGAGAGAAGCTTCAAACCTGAATTCAGCTCTTGAACTGGAAGATCCTCCAAACTAACAGAGAGAAGCTTCAAACCTGAATTCAGCTCTTGAACTGGAGATGCGTATCTCTTCATGCTAACTGATGAAACAGCACTCACGATGTGTGGCTTTCGTCCACTCGCTAGTGTTTTTAAAGGGCTTCGACAAAGGCATGCGCCACTTTGAATCTGACTTGGACCTTTGGGAGTGCATGCGACGTGAGGATTTTCCCTCATAGATGAGAAATACTGAGACTTTTGGATTTCGAAGCCATAGGTGGCGCTGTGAATTACGTGACAATCTCGATTTGCCTTATTTCATTTGTACAATCAAACGCATCATTATTCACTACTTTCTCAGGAATACATACGGATCATTTCATGACGACGGGATATCAAAGTTTCTTTTTCCTCACGTGCGACAAAGTGTGTCCCAGGAGGAGCGTACTGTACGCTACAGTAATACATTTTCTCCTTTGAGACTTTAAGGAGATTTTAATTTATGAACATACTTGGGACATTATAAGGACTTTCATTGTTTTATAAGACTTGAAGTGTAATTATTATTATTATTTTTCGTAACAAAAGGGAGATTATCATGTTAAAGTTACCAACGAATCAGTTTCAGCCACTCTGGATTATTGTTTTTTTTTCAGATTTATTCGTGAAACAAAGCGATTGTTCAGTGTTTTTGTTTATTTATTGATTCGTTCAAGTGATTTTATGAATGAGTTACATTGAAACTTGTTCAGAACTTAATTCGAACATTTCTATGTAAGTCCATGATTTTTTTTGTATTTCCAAAACATTGTTCAGAACACATTTGAACGTGTTTCTGTTCATTTTATCATAAATCTAGATTATCTTTGACTATTTTCCTCCTCGAAATGTATGAAATGTGAGCAATTTTTTAAATTAATACATTTTATTCACATAAGAAATGAATTAATTTATAAATTCATTAATTTAAACGTGTGTATATATATTTTTAATTAGTTTTGAATGTAAGTCCAGGTAAATTTCTTTTTCAATATTTTTACAGATTTTTTTCTTTCAAAATGAATTTTTGAGTGAAGTTAATTTATAAACTACCTTCGAGAGGATCACGGGCTTATGATTGACCACGGCTGGTCCCGCATTAGCTAGCACATGATCCACCATTCAGATGATTGGTCCATCTAACTCACTATAAGTAATTGGGCCGCTAAACGATGCCATCGTCCATCGCCGATGGCCGATAGACACTATGATGCTGAGCCAGCATCACGATCCTCTTCCCCGCCCCGTCGCAAATCCGCTCACAAAAATAAACACTAAGGCACCATTTACTCTGATCTGAAAACTAAAAAAAAATCCACATCCACTCTGTCGTTTCACCTAGCATTTCTGAAGAGCTCTCCCATCCACACTACCGCTGAAAACGCACATCACGCGACCACACACACACACTGTCATGCGCTGGTGACAGCGGGTCCAGGCAGTCAGTGGGTCAGTACACTGCTTCAATCTTTCGCTTTCACACTTGTACTTAGTAATTTTAGCGAAGACCTCAGATGCTGTTGGTTGGTTCATGTTGGTCGTGCACCTTTTTTACCAACCAAGTTTGTTAACGCCGTTATAACGACACAGATCACTCTGCCTATTCATGCCAGAGTCCTGTGGAAAAAGTGATTGACAGGTGGTAATTTGTGTGTAACTTCTCTTTATTTATTTATGATTTGGTTATGGGTAAAACAAAGACCATGCGGGTCAGGTAGTTGAAACGGTAGGCTACAAATAATTAATTCATTATGAATTAATGTATTATTCATAAATAATAGTTCACCGCCGCCTATGACGACGATGCCATCATCTATCACGATGTTTGATATTAGACATCGTACGATGCCAAATTGGTCAACATCGCCCGACCCTACTTCCACCCCTACTCCTCCTGCCTTTTCCTAGATATGGCGGCATGACGGCCCAGTGGTTAGCACTGTTACCTCTCAGCAAGAATGTTCAAGACCTTACCAGGCCAGTCAACGTTTCCTTGCGGAGTTTACATGTTCTTCCCATGCTCATGTCACTTATGTCTCAGTCCAAAAACATGCGACTAAAGTGAATTGACCAAACCAAATTGACACCATAGATGAGCTCTTAGTCAGCAGTATATCTCTCCATAGCAATCCCTATAATCTGTTATAAGCCATAACTAAGCCAGGGGAGTTCTCGAGTTCTTCCTGAGCTCAAACTCCCCTCTCACCCTTCAAATGGGAGGGAGCCACGGGCTCGAGGATCTTCTAAGCTCAGGGCTTTCTCCCGAGACAACATGCCAAACACACTTTATAATCAATCATCAGCTAAGTGTGAACTCTTTAATGTGCTTTTGTGTACAATGGTCTCTCGTTTGTCGTGTGAGTTACATTCTAAAAATAATCCACGATAGGCAAAATCCGTGAAGTAGTCAGCTTTATTTTTTACAGTTGTTATAGATGTTTTAAGGCTGTAAAACGCCTCACTACACACTTCATACACTTTTCTCAGTCAGGCGTTAACATTTTCACTCTTCTCTCTTGTTTAAACACTTTCAAAGTTCAAACCTTCGTAGAAAAATAAGTCCAGTATTACAGAATGAAACTAAAGATCAAAACCTGTCAGGCACAAACATTCATCGATGTCAGCAAAGGGTCCATATGCGGATAATGTTGGCGTCCAGCATAATGTGCTTTTTCCTGCAGTCACTCATCCACAAAGCTACAGCAGACTCCATCCTTAAGGGGGTTGCACACCAGATGCGCCACGCACATGACAGTTGGAAGTAACACACACCAGAGGTGTACATTTGCATGTAATTTAAAGACAGCCTCTTTCTTGGAATGCTGGTGTGCATACACTGATATAAACCTATGTTTGCATGGGGCTGTGTGGCGCATCATGGCGCAGCACATCTGGTGTGCGACCTCCTTTACGATGGTCTTGCTGTGGACAGTTACATCCCTGTTGAAACTAATGTTAATTTGTCAAGCTGAACGCATTCTGTACTGTACAGTTGACACGGAGGAGATTGACTCACAATGGTCTACAGCCAATCAGGACGCAGAACACAATGCGCTGTTGAAAAAAAAAACATGTCAAATTCGCAACCAAACAATCTGCAGACTGCGAAAAGTGAACTGCATTATAGCGAGGGACCACTGTACATTTCTTCAACGATCCAAAGCATTTAAGTACAAATTCAGGACAGAAATTTGTTTGTTTTTTTGTTTACAACTAATTATTTACGCTAAATTCTTTAGAATGAATAACTGAATCATTTTTTTTATACATTTTTTTTCTCTTTGTATATTTGATAAAAATCATGGGAGGAAAAGTTTCATAAAATCACTTGAAAGCTGAACAATCACAATGCAACAGCTGCGTAAAAATACTTTCGGAATATCGTAAACAAGTTGATTCTGGTCATTCATGAAACTGAGCACTTTTCATTCTGCTCATGTTTCACGAATGCACCTTTGTCAGCTCATGTTGGAAGTAAATGACGAATATTAGATATTAACCGATGGACTGCATTCTTGAAGGCATGATGGGTTGATTGTCAGATAGAGATATTAAATACGCATTGGGAGTTGGTTGTACATGGGGAATAACCTCACTCACATTTGTACGACATACTAGTATTTATTTGAGCAATACGACGGCGGGGAGATCATAACGGACACTGAACTCATTTTTTTGGTACATTTTAGCGGCCATACTCAGGACAGAGCTTTGAGTGGATCAGGGTTTGCTGGATTTACTGTATGATGTGAGCCGGCCGGTCGGGTTGTGCCCATGCTAGAGGAGAATAAATATTGTTTCGAGTCCATCTCTGAACTATGCATTAAAGACAATGTAGCATGAATGAAAAAAATTATTAATAATAATGTTTGACATGAAACGCTTTCATTACATTTTGTGTGCAGAACATTTCCTGCAACATTACAGTGGGGGGGGGGGGGGGGGAGGAAACTGTACCTGGATGAAACAGGATTTGGGAGTTTATTGACTTCAAATAAAGCACATGATGAATGGACAAAAGTGTTTTTTTTTTGTTTTGTTTTTTACATATAAAGTCGAAAGTCAAATTTATTAGCCCTATTGTTATGTTTTACTTTGTTGGAATATTTAATCAATTCCATGCGTGTTTAAAAAAAAGGTCGGGAGAGGTTTTTCTTCAATGTCAAAAATCGTAACAATTTATTGGATACAAATGAATGATTCCATTCACAGAACTCTGTTATCCTTAATGCAATGCAAACGTTACATTAAGGAGGCGCGCAACAAGTGAAGTTTCATAAACTAATTTCGAGAGGAGCATGTGATATGATTGAGCACGTCTGGCCACTCATCTGTAATCAGTAATAATACAATCAGAGTGATCCTAGTCTACTATAAATGGATCATTTTCTCCCTACTGCTCTATCTTCGTTTGGAAGAATCCCCCCTTCCACCCCATCTCCTCCTTTTCCTCCCTTTCCTAAAGGGGGAGCTCTCGAGACCTACCTGATCTCGGATCTCCTGATATGCTTATCGACCGGGCGGGAGCCCTGGGCTCAAATATCTCCGAGCTCAGGGTTCTCTCCCGGGACAGCATGCCAAACCTGCTTTATACGCCAAGCATATCTAAGTGGGAACTCTTAAACTTTCATTTCCTGACTTCAACTTATATAGGCAGCTGATATTAACAGGTGGAGTTTCGTCACTTGTCAATCATTCTCCAGTCCTCCATTGGCCGCTATTTCTATGAATTCTCTGCACAACATTACAACCATAAGACTTTCTGTGTTCTGTCTTCAGTTTTATCCAGCCTGATCTCGCGAGGAAACGTAAGTATTTTACGTTTTGTCAGTTTAGTGGCTAATTCGTATGAATTTGTACGAGTTCAGTCGTGGGAAAATGTACGATTTTAAAAAGGAGGCGTGGCACCTAACCCCACCCCTAACCGTCATTGGTTGATGAACAAATCGTACTAAATTGTACCAATTAGATTGTAAGAATTCAAACGAATTAGCCACTAAATCAAAAAGTTACGAATTGCCGTGAAATTGTGTTGAAAACCTGTCTGCCGACAGGAATTTTCTGCAGAGCTCAATTTATTTTGGACCAGCATTTATCTACTTCTGCAAAAATGATTTAATAATATGCAAAACATCAGACTCCAGAGTTGACTCCAGAGAAACATCAGACGTGCAAGTTTGTTTTGATAATCGTCAATCAAAATCTGACCATCTGCTTCCACTCTGGAATAGCAGTCCTTCTCCGATGATGTCGGTTCAACTGATTGGACGAAATACATTAAGCCACGCCCCTCCAACCATTAGTTTGCTGCAAAGGAAAGAGGAGGAGTTCAGCTGGAAATACATCATCATACTGGCCGACTGTTTCTTTCTGTAAGCTTTATGTTAAGTAAAGAGTAAATGATTTCATCTTGGATCAGTGTTTTGTGTCTAAGTGTGTACATTTGTGATAAATAATCATGTAATAAGTAGGATAATGTGCGTTCAGCTGGTTGTTTATGCAGATGAATGTGAAAATGCAGTCAAAATGATTAGCACTGCGGAGAATTTTTTCTTTTTCAAATATTTCCCAAATGGTGTTTAACAGAGCAAGGAATTTTTCACAGTATTTCCTATAATATTTTTTCTTCTGGAGAAAGTCTAATTTGTTTTATTGTGGCTAGAATAAAAGCAGCTTTTAATTTTATTAGCTCCCTTAAGCTCCCTTTTTTTTTACGATTGTCTACAGAACACACCACTGTTATACACTGACATGCCTAATTAACCAAACTTGCCTAATTAACCCAGTTAAGTCTTTAAATGTCACTTTAAGCTGAATACTAGCATCTTAAAAAATATCCAGTAAAATATTATTTACTGTCATCATGACAAAGATAAAAGAAATCAGTTATTAGAAATGAGTTATTAAAACTATTATGTTTAGAAATGTGTTGACAAAAATCTTCCGTTAAACAGAAATTAGGGGTGGGCGGGGGGTGGGATGATACAGGAGTGCTAATAATTCTGACTTCAGCTGTATACAGGGTGCTCTTTCCTCACAATTAAAGAGAAAGTTCACCCAAAAATGAAAACTGATTCACTTTTTAACTCTCCTTCAAGTGCTTTATGAGTTTCTTTCTTCAGTTGAACACTAAAGAAGATATTTTGAAGAATGCTAAAAACCGGTAACAATTGACTTCCATTGGAGGTCTGCTCGGGACAAATTTTTTAGTCCCGCTCCTGCAAGTCTTTATTCCACACCCGACCGCTGCCGCTGTATATTCAGTCTTAATTCACCCGCTGCCCGACCCGCTCCGTTTTCTACCCGACCCGACCGTTCCCGCTAAATTTAGATCTGGTTTCCAAAATCTCACATTTAAATTGGGTACTACCAAAAGAGAGAGAGATAACAGATTAAAGTGTAGGTTGTGCAAGGGTTGTAGGCTAAATGTCAGTTTTGTTTGCCTATTTGTGATGAGACATGAGTGTTAAACCTGAGGTTCCAGTCTTGTGGCTGCTAAAGGGTAAAACTTTGAGGGTAATTTTTGTCCATTTGCATCTATGACGGATGAAAAACTCCCATAAATCAGACTAGCCTGATGTGAGTTTCCTAGCAGTAAACTGAGCGTTTTCTAATGCAAGCTGAAGGACAGCGCATCTTTACTTTGCTCTCCATGTTTGTAACGCTCACCCTGAGGACCGTTATGTAGATGATGCACTCACAGACTGTGTGAAAAAAGCATGTGCAGAAAGCACTGGTCCATGTGTTCAGCATGTGTATCAGTCATGAGCTCTGGCTTTACTGGTGCTCAATAATAATGAGGAAATCACAGATATGCTGTTCTGAAATAACATCTCAGGAATCGGGAACGCTGTATTGTTAGACCGCCCGCTCCTGTTCAAATTACACCAGAGTTACCGACCGCTGAAAAAAAACTATGGAAGTCAATGGTTACAGGTTTTCAGCATTTCTCAAAATATCTTCTCTTGTGTTCTGAAACAAGTAAAAAGGGCGTAAATGATGACAGATTGGCCATTTTGGGTGAGCTATTCCTTCATAACAAAAACAAAAGAAATATACATATGGTACATATTTATAATACATATGGGGATTTGATCAACTATACAGAATTATTTATCAAACATTTACCAGATTACATTACTTTCCTTCACTCTGAAAAAGCGCTGTGTCATCCTAACCCAATGTTGGATCAAATATGGACCACCTCATTCATTTTCCTTCGGCTTAGTCCCTTATTTATTAGCGGTCACCACAGCCGAATGATTCGCCAACTATTCCAGCATGTTTTACGCAGCGGCTACCCTTCCAGCTGCAACCCAGTACTGAGAAACACCCACACACACTCACATTCACACACAAACACATACACTATGACCAGTTTAGTTCTTCCAATTCACCTATAGCACATGTGTTTGGACTGTGGGGGAAACCGGAGCACCCGGAGGAAACCCACGGCAAGACGGGGAGAATGGACAACCTCAATGACTACGTTCACATGGACACCAGTAATCAAATTATTTGCCTTAATCTAATTAAGACAATAATGTGATTAAAACGTTTACATGAGCTGCTTTTTAAATGTTCCGTTCATGAACCCGTTTTACATGTTACCAACCTCCCATGGTGCTGAGTTTGCAGCGAGGCTGAAACAGTGTAGGACTTGAGGCAGAACGCAGACAGTGGGAGGTAGAGCAAATGGAAGTCAATGGTTACAGATTTTCAGCATTTTTCAAAATATCTTCTCTTGTGTTCAAAAACAAGTCTAAAACAAGTAAAAAGTGCGTAAATGATGACAGATTTGGCCATTTTGGGTGAACTATTCCTTCATAACAAAAACAAAAGAAAGAAATATCAGCAAAAACACCTTTACCAGTGCTTTTATTAAGTTGTTTGGGTCTGTCAGCTTGTATATGTCTGACACTTCACATTGACACACTTCAAATAAGTTACTGTACATAATGGACAATAATATATATTATTTTACAAATCATATCAGCGATTACTTTGACAACACAGACTGTTCACGAATAAAGATAATGAACATATACTGTACACGTGACAAGACATTTTCTCAAATAAAATTTCCAAACATTTTATCCAACATTAATCACACACACACGTCAAAAAAATCCAGTGCTTATAATTTACAGTATCGTCTACCAATGTCTTTACAACTCTGCACCACTAGCAGCATCAAATGACATGTCAATCAAACAGCTCAACCAATGGTGTGCATTTAGGGGCGGAGCTATCTGTATGTATGTCCAATGGAAGATGCGTGTTTGTAACTCCACTGGTAACACTGCAGTTCCATTGTTTAATTTAACATGAGGTTACAACAGAACCTGTTTATAATTAAATGAGTTTAACATGATATTAAAACCACGGAAGAAGCTTTTCTAATGAGGGTTTTCATATATAACGACTATAACATTAAATCTGTGGAGAATAAAAGTCTTTATTTATCTTTTCTACAATATAAACTGCACAGACTCTCGTCTCAAACATGATGATTTATTCAAATACACATAGCAGCTTTAAAAATGCATGTTTTCTTATCTAATTCAAGCTGTGGAGTCAAATTATTGTCAAAGGATGCTGTTTTACTGATACACTGAAAACCCCTATGGTAAAATGCTTACTGTTCATTTTAAAGGGATAGTTCACACAAAAATCAACATTTTGAGTTTCTTCTGTTAAACAAAAGAAAATGCTTTGAAGAATGCTGAAAACCTGTAACCATTGACTTCAATACTAAGATATACTGTGGAAGTCAATGGTTTCAGGTGTTCAGCATTCTTCAAAATATCTTTTTTGCGTTCAACAGAAGAAAGAAAGTCCAATAGGTTTTGAATAAGTGAGTTCTGGTGGTCATTTTTGGGTGAACTGTCGCTTTAAGTTATTATTTATAGGGATAAATCTGTGGAATAAGGTCTGCGATTATTACAAGCTCAAAATATTTCAGTGTATTATTATAATTCTGCTCTTTCTAAATGCTCCTCTTTAAATGCTTTTACAGTGCTTGCATTGAAAAAGCATCTGAATAGCAAGTAAACTCACTTTCACAGCATCACCGTGTTCATAATCATATTTTTTTTTTACAAAATATTCACAAACTTTAAGGAATAATGTTTTCAAGTAAACTTAAAAGTTGTATGAAGCTCAATGGTGACGACACCAGTTTTCCATTACACAAATGACTATTATTTTGACTAATTCAGAATTTCTCATTTTTAATTAATTCTCCTGGCTTAATTTCATTTAATTCTGCTTTCTGTTTTAATTCTTTAATATTAATTTCTACTAATGGCGAGCTACACTGACCGCCCGCTCCTGCAAGGTTTTATTCCGCACCCGACTGCTGCCGCTGTATATTCAGTCTTAATTCCCCCGCTGCCCGACCCGCTCCATTTTCTTTGTTTTATTTGCAAAATCTTCCGTTAAACAGAAATTAGGGGTGGGCGGGGGGTGGGATGATACAGGAGTGCTAATAATTCTGACTTCAGCTGTATACAGGGTGCTCTTTCCTCACAATTAAAGAGAAAGTTCACCCCAAAAATGAAAACTGATTCACTTTTTAACTCTCCTTCAAGTGCTTTGTGAGTTTCTTTCTTCAGTTGAACACTAAAGAAGATATTTTGAAGAATGCTAAAAACCAGTAACAATTGACTTCCATTAGAGGTCTGCTCAGGACAAATTTTTTAGTCCCGCTCCTGCAAGTTTTTATTCCACACCCGACCGCTGCCGCTGTATATTCAGTCTTAATTCACCCGCTCCGTTTTCACCCGACCCAACCTGGTTTCCAAAATCTCACATTTAAATTGGGTACTACCAAAAAGAGAGAGAGATAACAGATAAAAGTGTAGGTTGTGCAAGGGTTGTAGGCTAAATGTAAGTGAGGACCGTTATGTAGATGATGCACTCACAGACTGTGTGAAAAAAGCATGTGCAGAAAGCACTGGTCCATGTGTTCAGCATGTGTATCAGTCATGAGCTCTGGCTTTACTGGTGCTCAATAATAATGAGGAAATCACAGATATGCTGTTCTGAAATAACATCTCAGGAATCGGGAACGCTGTATTGTTAGACCGCCCGCTCCTGTTCAAATTACACCAGAGTTACCGACCGCTAAAAAAAAACTATGGAAGTCAATAGTTACAGGTTTTCAGCATTTCTCAAAATATCTTCTCTTGTGTTCAAAAACAAGTTTAAAACAAGTAAAAAGTGCGTAAATGATGACAGATTTCTCCATTTTGGGTGAGCTATTCCTTCATAACAAAAGTGAAGTTTTCAAACTAATTTCGAGAGGAGCACGTGATATGATTGACTGCAGCTGGCCACTCATTTACATTCACTAGTTAGCCAATCAGATTAACCCCAACTCACTATAAGTAGCCTAGCTAGAACTACTCTCTTATCTTCGTTTTCCGAAGAAACCCCCCATCCACCCCTTCTCCTCCTTTTTTCTTTTTTACCACGGGGAGCTCTCGAGAACCACCTGATCTCGTACTCCCCTCATATGCTCTATGGACCAGGCGGGAGCCCTGGGCTCACCTATCTCTGAGCTCAGGGTTCTCTCCCGGGACAGCATGCCAAACCTGCTAACAGTTGTCAAACAATATCTAAGTGTGAACTCTTGAAACAAAAGAAATATACATATGGTACATATTTATAATGCATATGATGATTTGATCAACTATACAGAATTATTCATCTAACATTTGCCAGATTACATTACTTTCCTTCACTCTGAAAAAGCGCTGTGTCATCCTAACCCAATGTTGGATCAAATATGGACCACCTCATTCATTTTCCTTCGGCTTAGTCCCTTATTTATTAGCGGTCACCACAGCCGAATGATTCGCCAACTATTCCAGCATGTTTTACGCAGCGGCTACCCTTCCAGCTGCAACCCAGTACTGAGAAACACCCACACACACTCACATTCACACACAAACACATACACTATGACCAGTTTAGTTCTTCCAATTCACCTATAGCACATGTGTTTGGACTGTGGGGGAAACCGGAGCACCCGGAGGAAACCCACGGCAAGACGGGGAGAATGGACAACCTCAATGACTACGTTCACATGGACACCAGTAATCAAATTATTTGCCTTAATCTAATTAAGACAATAATATGATGAAACGTTTATATGAGCTGCTTTTTGAATGTTTCGTTCATGATCCTGTTTTACATGTTATAGCGCATAATTTGATTAATGTCATTGTGCCACCGCGCTATCCACGTATCCTCCGGAGTTTTATGTAATTTCGGGTGTTACGTTTTTCATTTTTTCATTTTTAACTGCAGTTTGGCACTTTCACTTTCATTCAGGAACATTTCATGCATGCCCCCCTGACAAACGAGATATTGGATGCAGCTATGAACTGCTGGAAGAGTGTAGTTTTAATGGAAGTCTATACTTCCTAGACATACATCAAAGACTGTTTTTATTGCGGAAACTGAACTCTTTCAATGTAGAGAAAGTTATTCTTAAGACCTTTTATAATTCATTTATTGAGAGTATTTCGTCTTTTTCCTTTATTTGTTGGTTTTCTTTATTGTCTATAAAAAATAAGAATCGTCTTCAAGGCGTCAAGTGCTCAAAGATTTTGGGAGTTCCCCTGCGAAGTCTTGCATACTATTATGAACAGCATGTGTTGAGGATGGCACATATAATACTAGGAGACAGCACACACCCCTTAAATAAACATTATGAGTGGATGCCCCTTGGTCGACGTCTAAGGACAATAAGATGTTCCACAAATCGTTATAAATTTACGTTTGTGCCTGAAGCAATTCGGTTACGTAATAAATGTAGTTAATCGATGTATTATTGTTAGGTTTGTTTTTGTACTTGATGTCAAGTGTTGATGTGTCATGTTATATGTGAAGCACCACCATGTCAGAATGAATTGCCCCAAGGGGATTAATAAAGTTTTAAACTAAACTATACCGCACGCTGAATGAATGAAAAAACCTCCGCATTTCACGATGCAGGTGTCTGTAGTCGTCACTGACTCGGTAGGTGCAGATAATAGTGTCAAACAGCCGTGTGTGTATAGACTATCCTGTCGCAAAATTCCTACATGACGGTAATAGTTTAAGGTGTTTACATGTCTGTACTGCACTTCAATAATCAGACTAAATTCCATTTCTGTTTAGTTCGATTATGACCTTAATCGAATTAAATGAATCAAAAATTGCTGTTTACATGATAGACTCTTAATCAGAGTATTGTCTTAATCGTATTAAAATCGGATTATTGGTGTCCGTGTAAACGTAATCAATGTCAGATAATTTTTTTATCTGTTAAATTTCCATGACACTTTTTAACCCAGTGGTTGGGTTTGTCCATATTTGGCCCAACATTGGGTTATACAAACCTAGAAATTTTAGAATGAAGGAAAGAGTCGGAAAATCTGGCGAATTTTAGATTAATTACTTAAAACTTGTCCGGTAAAGTTGATCAATATCACCATATGCAATATAAACATTTATATTTAAAATGACACTTTTAAGACAAGATTATGCAATTTAATCTGCCTTTTTGTATTGTGAAAAGGCCGTAATAATGTGACTGTTAGTAAGCCTACTGTATTGACCTTTTAATAGTTTACTACTAGATTTATGCTTCTTAAACTAGTCCAACACATCATAATGCTGCATTCACACCAGATGCAGTCAAGCGCAAGTAATTTACATGTTAAGTCAATACAAAGACACGGATAGACATCCTCCAGCGATTCACACGAATGAGGTGGCGCAAGTCGGTCATTTGTTGATGCACTTAACTCACGTATCTCGTGTTTTGTGCGAATCAATCAATTGGAAAATCTGAACTTCAGCAGACATTTGCGGCGTGTTAACCAATCAGGAGCTTTCTCTTGTAGGGGCGTGATAATGACGTAGTGTCTGTTGTTGGTGTCCAGAGGGGAAATCCTCTTTGCTGACACTGGACAACAGCTCATCAAACTGGGCTCGGCTCGGTCACTGAAAGCCTCCATCATCCAGGTATAGTTTCTGGAGGAGTTGATGAACTCAGAGCTGGGTGCACCTCTGAAAGGATCTAGTGGACTCAGACACGGCGCCGAACGAAACTACACTTTTTCAGCCTTCCTACAGCACATAAACACAGCTACTATTTCAATAAAATCCATGATAGTCATTTAACAACGAACCTAGAGTCACTGGACAGACAGAAGCCCTGCCCATGATGTGAATCCACATCTATTGTGAAGTGAATTTGACACGTAAATAAAGCGAGGAAACTCAAAATGCTCACGTGTCTATTTATACAGTACGTGCCACGTCTGGTGTGAACACAGTATAAGAAACAATGTGTAAAAGAGCTTATTTTTTGCAGTAAACCAACTTTTTTCAAGATTTATTATTTTTATTTATTTATGCATTTATTTCTGAGGAAACTAAAGTGATGCAGATTTACAGAATTCAGTGTATAACAGCTTATTTTTTTGGCAGTAAACCAAAAGACTTTCTTTTTCTTTCTTTCTTTCTTTCTTTTTTTCTTTCTTTCTTTCTTTCTTTCTTTCTTTCTTTCTTTCTTCATTTACTTATTACTTATTTCTGAGGAAACTAAATTGATACAGATTTCAGTGTATAACAGAGTTTATTTTTTGCAGTAAACCAAAAATATATAGTTTTAAATGTATTTATTTATTTATTTTTCTAAGGGAACCATGTTGATGCAGATTTACAGATTAGTATGTTTAAATCTAAACCGAAGATATGGTGCAGCTAATGGCAGAGAAATGTGTAAGTGTGTCCATGGCCTGTGTGTGTAGTTTTCTGATGTGTTCAAATGCACAGAAAAGCCCCACAGGCGGGACGCAGGAACAGAATTCCTCAGGAGTGACTCCACTTTACACAAAGGGAGGAAACACTGATGCTTACACACACACACACACACACTCTTTTCATGTGGTGAATTAACACAAGCCTCCTTCGTAATCATCGTCCTCTTGAGGTGCTGGTGGTCCTGCGCTGCCCCCTTGAGGAGGCGCAGGAGATTTCTTCTTCTTTCCTCCACCGCCGCCCGGCACCTTTAGAGAGATGGCCAGCTTGGCATACTGACACACACACACACACCACAACAGATACTCGTTACTAACTCACCAATATACATATGTGATTTTAAGGTTTTTGGAAAACTTATTGTAAGTTTAGACAAGATGTTAGTTTTAGTGCTGAGCAAAAATTAATCATGATTAATCACATCCAAAACAAAAGTTTGTTTTGACATAAGATATGTGTGTTTTATATATATATATATATATATATATATATATATATATATATATGTATATATAATAAAGCATGTTAATATAGCCATATATATATGGTTTCCACATGGCTAGTTCAGTGAGTGTAATGCTTGTGTGTTTAAATATTTGTTTTATTCCCCTCAGTTTTGGTGATGGTGTGTGTGACTCACGTCATTGTCCATGTATTTGAGCAGTGGTGAGTTGCAGACCCGCGACACCTCATCCTCATCCTGCTCATCAAACGCTGCCAGCAGAGTCTCCATCGACACACAGTCCTCACTCCCACTGAACCCTGGAAGACTAGAGGGAAGCACATACTTAACTATACTAAACTATACTCCTTGCACAATACTTCACTGTATTCATCGCACAATACTTTTCTTTGCTCCTCACACTTCATTATACTTTGCTGTACTCTTTGCAGACTACTTTACTATTCTCCTAAGACTATACTTCACTTATCATCTTCCCACTATACACCACAGCACTCCCCACACTATACTTGACTGTACTCATCCCACTATATTCCCCACACTATACTTGACTGTACTCATCCCACTATACTCGCCACACTATAAGTGACTGTACTCATCCCACTATACTTCATTATACTCGACTACTCATCCCACTATACTTTACTATATTCCCCACACTATCCTTGACTGTACTCATCCCACTATACTCACCCCACTATAATTCACTATACTCCCCACACTATACTTGACTGTACTCATCCCACTATACTTCACTATATTCCCCACACTTTACTTGACTGTACTCATCCTGCCATACTTCACTATACTTGACTATACCCACCCCACTATACTTCACTATACTCCCCACACTATACTCGACTGTACCCACCCCACTATACTTCACTATACTCCCCACACTATACTTGACTGTGCCCACCCATATATACTTCACTATACCCCCCACACTATACTTCACTGTACTCATCCCACTATACTTCACTATACTCCCCACACTATACTTGACTGTACTCATCCCACTATACTTAACTATACTCCCCACACTATACTTGACTGTACTCATCCCACTTTACTTCACTGTACTCATCTTACTATACTTTGCTATATTGACTGTACTCATCCCACTATACTTGACTATATTCCCCACACTATATTGACTGTACTCATCCCACTATATTTCACTATATTCCCCACACTATACTTGACTGTACCCATCCCAGTATACTTCACTTTATTCTTCACACTATACTTGACTGTACTCATCTTACTATACTTGACTGTACTCATCCCACTATACTTCAATGTGCTCATCCTACTATACTTAACTATACCTGACTGTACTCATCCCACTATACTTCAATGTGCTCATCCTACTATACCTGACTGTACTCATCCCACTATACTTGACTATATTCCCCACACTATATTGACTGTACTCATCCCACTATACTTCACTATATTCCCCACACTATACTTGACTGCACTCATCCAACTATACTTCACTGTACTCATTCAACTATACTTCACTGTACTCATCCCACTATACTTCACTGTACTCACCCTACTATACTTCACTATACGTGACTGTACCCACCCCACTATACTTCACTATATTCTTCACACTATACTTGACTGTGCTCATCTTACTATACTTGACTGTACTCATCCTACTATACTTCACTATACTTGACTGTACTCATCCCACTATACTTCAATATACTTGACTGTACTCATCCTACTATACTTCACTATACTTGACTGTACTCATCCCACTATACTTCACTATATTCCCCAAACTATACTTGACTGTACTTCTCCTTCTATACTTTACTATACTTATCCTACAATACTTCGCTTTACTTGACTGTACTCATCCCACTAGGCTTGTGCCGGTATTCGGTAATGCGATAAATCACGGTAATGAATATGCACGATATTGTTATCGCGGGCACTTCAAAATACCGTGGAAAAATAATAGATCCGAATTTATATACTTAGAACGCGCCTTAGCTTATTTTCCATCAACCGCTTGAAGAAACACTGCGTATATGCTGCGCAGAACTGATGCGCACTCTGATGTAAACAATCCCCACATGTAGAAACCCTGTGTGCCGCCGCTGCCACCGCACTATAATCCTCACACGCAGACCGGGCACTTTCCCGGTGGGCCGACGTACTTTTTGGGCCGGGCTGATCATCGTCTTATGATTTGATCGGCCCATAAAAGGCTTAGCAGCCTATCGTTTTTTTCTGCCTTATTGATTGACGTTGCTGTGATCTGTGACTCTCTGAAAGTAGATGCTTTTTTTCCCGGACAGACAGACCGGGCCGGTCCATGTGACACTCATTGGTTCTTTTCGGTATTGACATTGGGCTGGCCCAATCACAAACTCCTATTTTGGACTCCGTGTGAGCGTGCGTCGTCTGTGTGTATTTGTCAAAATAGTCGAGAGTCAGAGAGAAGAAACGCAAGGGAGGCGCAGAGAAATCGCGGGAAATACACCGGCGTTTCATTTAGCGATTCTGAAAAGTTCTCTGTTCATTCTAGTACACGGCTAAAAACGCAAATCACGTGACCACACACTCTCTGCCCAGAGCTGCAGCCACTAGTTCAGCGGGTAAGCATAAACCCCAGGTGAGTGTATAGTGCATGTCAGACAGTTCATCTGCTGGATGATCTCATCTCACTATAGTTGTTAAACGTGATATTGAATTCATCTTGTTGTCTCTATCTAACAATTCTTATGTCTTTTGAATCACTTGTTCTCAGTTAACTGTTTTGGCTGAGTGCAAAGATAAGCTAATATATTAATTTATGTAACCACATACACTGATTCTGCACATTGACTGATTGCTTACCTTTATCGTTTAAATTTAATGCACGTTATACTGTTATAATGGCCATTATTAGTTATTAAAACTGATATTCTGCAAAAGAGACAGGGTAAAGTTCATTCTTTTCAATGGAATTGAAAGGAGACAGTTATATTTAAGCCCTGTTTTGTTATAAATATGCAGTGTGAAGATGATGCTCATAAAAATATGCAGCTACACGAGGCTGTTTGGTGTCTGTTAATCATAATATCAAAATGAAACAAATTTGACTTATATTATGTTGTCATTGTTTAGATAGTGAAACAGCCAGCAGGATGAGGTGAAAGAGGTTAAAATGTAACACTGTTCCCTTTGAAGATTTACCCATGCATTAGCAGGCAGTTTTTGTTATGTTTATTATTGAATAAGCTAAATTGACTAGTGTATGAGTGTGTGTGAATGAGTGTGTATGGGTGATTTCCAATATTGGGTTGTGGCTGGAAAGGCATCTGCTGCATAAAACATGCTGGAATAGTTGGCAGTTCATTCCACGATTGCTGATCGAAGACGGTTTCCCTTTGCACATTCACTTTGATATAATTGCTCAAGTTTACTTTTATATTGTGTATTGTTTTATTTATATTTATTTGTATTTAAATGTTTGAAGTACTTTTAGTTAATTAAAAAGTTATTAAAGTTACTAAGTTGACGAAACTGAAGTTTTTTGTGTTTTTTTACCTGTTTCTCTAGTAAAATTACAATATCGTGATAATACCGTATACCGTGATAAAAGCTCAATCAATTAATCGCAGCATGAAAATGTGATACCGGCACATGCCTACATCTCACTATACTTTACTATACTTGACTGTACTCATCCTACTATACTTCACTATACTTAACTGTACTCATCCTACTATACTTTGTTATACTTGACTGTACTCATCCCACTACACTTCACTGTACTCATCCTACTATACTTCACTATACTTGACTGTACTCATCCCACTATACTTCACTATACTTGACTGTACTCATCCAACTATACTTCACTGTACTCATCCTACTATACTTTGCTATATTTGACTGTACTCATCCCACTATACTTCACTATATTCCCAACACTATACTTGACTGTACTCATCCCACTATACTTCACTGTACTCATCCTACTATACTTCACTGTACTTGACTGTACTCATCCCACTATACTTCACTGTACTCATCCTACTATACTTCACTATACTTGACTGTACTCATCCCACTATACTTCACTGTATTCATCCTACTATACTTCACTATACTTGACTGTACTCATCCCACTATACTCGCCACACTATACTTGACTGTACCCACCCCACTATACTTCACTATACTCCCAACACCATACTTGACTGTACCTACCCACTATACTTCAATATACTTCCCACACTATACGTGACTGTACCCACCCCACTATACTTCACTATACTTCCCACACTATACTACAGAAAATTGGTAAAGGTTTGTCAGCTTCATGAAGCAGTGTTTGTAAAGAAGCCATCATTAGTGCACAGAGACTTCAGGTCTGGATGTCTGTACCTGTAACTCTCTCTCACACACTTGTCTGCAGCCACAAAGTCTCCTCGGTGCAGATGAACCAGCACTTGAGCAATGGTTTTCTACAGAAAACAGTACAAAACATCTATTGAAAATATAGCGACATTAGAAAGTGCATGCAACATTTTATTTTAATTAAAATGAAACAGATTAGTGTTGTCACAATACTGGAATTCGATACCAATTGGTACTGAAATTGTAAAGTGTTCACTTCCCGCAAACATTTGAGTGCTGTTGAGCGCGTTCTCAAACAGCGCTGATTTACCATGTGTTCACATGCTTAACAGAAATGACTGTGTTTGGCCATGAAGGTCACCGAACTGAGTGTAACTACAGATACAGGGACACTGGAGCATTTTAAAACCGCGAAGATCAGCTGGTCTATCTATAAGCTGACATACGAGCGATCCGCTGATGAATCGACTGATCTTCGCAGCTTTAAAACGCTCCAGTGTCCCTGTATCTGTGGTTACACTCGGTAAACAGCAGTGAGTTTGGTGAACTGATGACCTTCTCTGTCAATCACAGTCATTTCTGTTGAGCACGTGAACACAATGGCAAATCAGCGCTGTTTAAAAACGTGCTCAACAGCACTCAAATGTTAGTGGAAAATGGACGCTTTTAAAATTTCAGTCCCGATTAGTATCGAATTCCAGTAATCCAGTAACCCTAAAACAGATGTCCATGAGAGGTTGTCCTGAAAAACTATGAACACAGCACTTTTTGTACCTTAAAGCATGTGGGGTAGTTTTCAATCTCCTTGTACATGTTCTTCTCTTTCTGAAGGGACACAGCAGCCTCGTCCAGCCTGAAGACAGTAAACATAAACAATATGTCAAACTGTAACTAAAGAGAGAGAGAGTTTTAATTTTATTGCCATTTCAGCTTCTATGGCTACGTCATGGCAAAAAAATAGATCAAATTTACCAAGTTTTATAAATACCAATTTTCTATAATTATAAAAATAAATAACAATTTACTAACAATTAAAAGTAATCAACAGCAATAAATAATACATGAGGTAAAATCCATAAATAACAATAATAATATATAAGATAAAAATCTAAAACTAAAAATCTTTTTAAGGTTTCCTTTTGATAAAAATTTGACAATTTTAGACGGATTCACACTTAAAACCATTTCATTTAATGTGTGTCCAGATAAAAATTGTTGTCTGATAACATTAAAAATGGGGCACTCCACAAGAATATGTTTAACTGTTTGGTTTTTGTTGCAATATTGACACTGTAACTAAAGAACAATGAATACATTTACTGGTTCTTTTGTATAAAGTGCACAGATAAAATATAACATACAGAAGCGTGAATCGAGTGTAGCAATGTTATTTTAGTATTACTGCTTTATTTATCATAGTATTCTTTCATTCATTTACCTTCAGATTAGTCCCTTATTTATCAGGAGTCGCCACAGCGGAATAACAGCCAAGTATTTCGGCATATGTTTTACACAGCGCATGCCCTTGCAGCCGCAACCCAGTACTGGGAATTATCATAGTATTACTTTTATATTATTTTTATGTTTTGTTTTCATTTTAGTTAATGATTTATTAGTTTATTTTGTTTCAGTTTCAATTATAATTTGTTTATTATATTGTTTATTGTGATTATTGTTTATTAATAACTTCATTTCAGTTTTAGTAATTTTTGTTCTGCAGCTTACAGTAAACATTCAATAGTTTGGCATAGTCCCTTATCTATCAGGGGTCGCCAAACAGCAGGATGAACCACCAGCTATTCTAGAATATATTTTAAATAGCGGATGCCCTTCCAGCCACAACTGGGAAACACCCATACACTCTCACATTCACACACACACACACACACACTCATACACTACGGCCAATTTTGTCAACCCAATTCATATAGTGCATGTGTTTGGACTTGTATAGAAAACCGGAACACCCAGCGGAAACACACGCCAACACGGTGAGAACATGCAAACTCCAGCCAGAAACGCCAACTGGCACAGCCGGAACTCGAACCAGCGACCTTCTTGCTGTAAGGTGACAGTGCTAACCACTGAGCCACCATGGCGCCTACAGTCAACATCTTTCTGTTTTATTCTACTTATTCAATTTATTTTCTTTTTTAATAACCTTTAATCAGTTTTATTTAATTTTAGTCATTTTTGTTTTTCAGTTTAATGATTTTATTTCAGATTTAGTCATCAGATTTATTTTTATTAGTTTTTTATGTTATTATATCTTTCAATATTTGCATGTGTATTAATGGTCAAACACACCTGCGCAGTCTGACCAGGAGTCTGGAGGCTTTACCCAGCAGCTCTGCAGCCTGTCTGAGACGATCTTCATTCTGAACACATCAAAAACCACACCACACAGATTTCTGGATTTAATTTCACACCACTGAAACTATTAAGTATGTTGGTGTTTCCTCACCTCAAACACAGATGCGGCCTTCTGGTACAAGTCCACCGCTTTCTCTAGATCAATCGGCTCGATGAGTCTGAATAAGCAGATGACACCCGTTAATAATGGTACAGGTAAGCAAACTCAAAACACTTTAGAGAACGCAAAGAAACCACAAAACAAAAAGGCCATCAGGTTCAGAAATGCTGCATTAAGGGTCAATATCTGCCCTTGAATGTGATTTCCGGAGGCATTTTTTATAATTACCATGGTAAATGTATCTGTGTTGTTTTCTATGTAACATATTTCAATAGTTTTAAGAAAAACTGACTAGGTTGTCTTTTATAAAATCAGATGGATGGATGGAGGGGTGGATAGATAGATAATGCTAATGAATTTTAGCATGTTTGTGACATAATTTAACACATTGTTAGCCTGTCTTACATGCCTTAGCAAATTGCTAACCTGCATTGTTTTTGCATTGTTTGCTTTATAGTTGTCATATAATTAGCTGTTTTTACTGGTGTAAAGCACTTTGTTCAACCTTTGTTTTAGTAAGATGCTATAAAGTTTAATTGATAACAAGATTTAGCATAATGCTAACATGTTTTAACATACGATTTAACAATGCAGTACTGAAAAAAACAGCTTAACCCAGCCTAGGCTGGTTAGCTGTTTTTAGCTGGTCAACCAGCCTGGTTTTAGAGGGGTTTTGACCATTTCCTGGCTGGTTTCCAGCTATTTCCAGCCTGGTCTTAGCTGGTCAGCCTGGGAGATGACCAGCTAAAACCAGCTTGACCAGCCTAGCCAGGCTGGGAGCCCAGTCAAAACCAGCTATGTCCAGCTTAAACCAGGCTGGTCAAGCTGGTTTTAGCTGGATTTAGCTGGTAATTTTCCAGCCTGACCAGCTAAGACCAACTGGAAATGGCTGGAAACCAGCCAGGAAATGGTCAAAACCAACCAGCCTAGGCTGGTTTAAGCTGGATTTTTCAGCAGGGTGTTTTTAAAAGAACACATTTCCTAACATGATGTAGCATGTTTCTAACATTAGCACAACACTGGCTTGTTTTTGTATGTAGTATGATTTAACACTATTCCATGTTGAATTAGCACATTGCTAACATGTATGTAGACTATGTAGTATGATTTAGCACAGTTTAGTCATGAATAAGTACACTGCTAACATGTAGCATATTGCTTGCATGCTTCTAATTTTACTTAACTAGATAGATAGATAGATAGATAGATAGATAGATAGATAGATAGATAGATAGATAGATAGATAGATAGATAGATAGATAGATAGATAGATAGATAGATAGATAGATAGATAGATAGATAGATAGATAGATAGATAGATAGATAGATAGATAGAGACAGAGGCTTGTTTTTGTATGTATTTAGTAGGATTTAACACTATTCCATCTTGAATTAGCACGTTGCTGGCATGTTGTGTATGTATGTAGTATGATTTTGCACAGTTTATTCATAAGTACGCTGCTAACATGTAGCACGTTGCTCGCATGCTTCTAATTTTACTTAATACAATGCTAGAATGTTTCTACATGTATATACTGTAATGATTTTGCACACTGTTTTTTATAGAATTAGCATATTGTTAACCGGATGTAGCTTGTTGCTAGCATATTTCTAATTTGTTTCAACATGTATGTACTATGATTTAACACATTGTTAACATGAATCATGGTGCTAGCATGTTTCTAGCATGATTTGGCATTACGATAGCATGTTTTAGCAGGATTTAGTACTTGTATGCATACTTCTTAAATTAAAGTTGTTAACATGTAGCATGTTGCTAGCATGAAGATTTAGCATATTTAGGATTATGACGACATAAAATGTTCTTGTTGCGATTAATTGCTGAAGGTTTTATGGTGGTATATGGTATACAATATCGAGCTAAACTCAATATTGTATATCTGCAAAAATGTTTGCAAAATAATTGAAATTAAATTGCAAAAGGATTATGAAGCACAACACTTTACGCTATAGTCTCATTAGTAAACGTTGCATTAAAATCAGCAATGAGAAAAGCCTGATTTATTACTATAAAAACATAACAATTAACATTTTATCATTTATAATGGGATTATGACTGCGATTTTAACATGTTATGAGGCATTAACTAACAAATAAACATCAACTGTGATCAATAAGAGCTTAAGTAGTTTTCAATGTGAGTATTCAGTGTTGATGTGCAATAGCCCTAAGAAAAGTCACAGTATCTGCATATCGTCACCTTAGAATGATAAGGTTCTGTCTGATATTTTTGTCAAAATTGAGTTATACGCATATTCTTATTAATTGACAACATATTTACATGATGTGATGCTTTTGTATGAGTTGTTTACATTTTAAGGCCTTTTATTTGAAAAGCAAAAACGGTTTATCTACAAAGCTGAACTCTAGCTTGGCTCTATATGGTTCTTTCTGTGAGCCAATCAGCATTTTTAAATGTATGCATGAGGACCAATCAGGATCAGCTTTCTTTGTCATTTCGCCATACTGTTCCACTGACAGCGGGAAAGACCAGAAAGACAAAATGACACAAAATCAGAGTCGGCTAAATAATGCTGCCACACCACACAAAATTAAGATGTGTGTAAATGTGATGATTTAGAAGCATTTTTGACATTGAGATGAAATGTTAAATTTTACATTGTTGAAAAAGAAATGAATATTTTAACAAAAATCTATATTAAATGTGAAATATTTTTATTTGTGTGTATATGGTAAGTAAAACATTTTTCTGTGTTTATTAAACTCATTTGCTCATTTAAATTGATCATTAAGCCTTGAATGGCAAATACTTAATTTAATCATGGGGCATGTAATTCAAGAAATATAAATCAATAATTCATATAAAGCATAAAATTTAACAAATATTAACATATTTGTTAGGTAAAATTAAAAGCTGTGCTGGACAAAATCTTTAGCACAGCCTTGTATGCTTAATTTGAACAAGAAAAAAATATTTATCCTAAAACATTTAATAAATGTTATATGGCTCGTTTCCACTGACTGGTACGGTACGGTTCGGTTTGGTACCGGTCACCTTTATCAAGCTTGCGTTTCCACTAACAAGGGTACCCTTTTGGTGGGCGTGGTGTATGACAGAAAGTTTCAGTCGACGTCATTCTAGCTCAAGGAAATGTCTACAGTAAAGCTGTACGGGTCACTTACATATCATATGAGAAGCGCTTCTCACAACACAGATGCTTCATACACATAAATACTTGTGTAGAAATGTTTATTACTAACTTTACTATGAACATGAGTTGATTATAACTGCAGATCAATGACAGTGTGAAACAGCCTACTGTAACATCTGTAATTATATTAAATAACTAAATAAATGAACATATATAAACACATTCAGCCCCTTACAGTCTCCGATATGTTACCAACTACAGAAGAACACACAACAGATATTTCGTCGGTATTTAGGTTCAAAACAACACGATATATAGCCTACAGTCAGTGTAAACTTCTCATCTGTGTCTGTAATCTTCAGCAGCACATGTATCCTCTGTTAGACAGTAATTCCATTATTCTGAGTTCATATTAGTCCAAAAGGTGATAATAACAATAATAGTTATACATGGCAGTTTGTTCACGTTTGCTGAATAATAATGTGCTCCTTTATTCCAGCTTCTCCTTTGTTTCTTCACGCTTCACTCTCGTGTTTGTCAGTGTCTGACAGGATCGGGTTTCAAAAGCACGCCAATAATCAAGCGCAGGTTATTATCATCAGCTCTAGAAGTTTGTTATTTCAGATATAATGTTAGACGCGCGCGAGCGCAAGGAAGAAAGCGAAACCGCTCGCGCTTCAGACTGCCTCGTAAAAAAAACTACGCGGCACAGGGTAAATCTGCTCTTCTTGGCTTTGTGGCTGTTCATCAAGACGACGACAAGGTTTATTTGAGCCCGGGTCGACCATGGCTCGTTATTATATGTATTTATAATTCCGCTGTAATTTCTCGGCTGTGCGTGTATTTCAAACATGGCGGTTTTTTTGTTTTCATTCTGGCTTGTTGCGTAAGCGAATGACGCCTCTCTGTAAACCAATAGCGTTCAGCTGCGCGTCTGGCTCCGCCTTTTGGTACCCTTTCTCGTGTTTGGTACCCTTTCGAAAGGGTGCTGAAAAAGTGGTACGGTACGGTTCGGTTCGGTACGCCTTTTGACAGTGGAAACGGCCATAAAAGCGTACCGAACCGAACCTACCACTCAGTGGAAACGGGCCTATAGAAAGCAAAAATTTTACTTTCTCAAGCATCAACATATTGTTACAACACCAATATATATATTTTTATTGTATTTCTTGAAAATTAATGCTTTAGTGAATGATCTGCCAAATAGAACCTTATAATTCTGAGTGGAAAATGACTTTTCAGAATGAGAAGGTTCTATCTGCATTTACCGTGGTTATTTTACTCCAATTTACAAATGTAAGAGAACTTTGATAATTCACATTTAGAGTACATTAGGGTCTCTGTCATGTTAATGTATGGAAGAGAACTGTTATACACATATTGCTCGCTATTTGGAATGCAAAAACTTTGAAGCTCAATGTAGGACTTTCTAGTATGTGTCAGTATTGTTTATAATATGTATATTATTAATGATAGGTGTTATTATGCTATGAGTATTTGAAGAATAAATATAAGTATGTATATTTTCCATGTTAGTTTAAATGTAGGCACATTTATATTGTATTTTCATGTATGTCATAATTCTGATTCTGATTATGGAGATGTGTATTACCGTTTCTAGCCGATAGGTTGTGTCTGTATATAAATTAAGACGCAAGTTTCGTTTTTCCTCAGCTAGTTATTGTTTGGGGCTGGTACGCTTGCCAGTTTATAACCTAGCTAGCTAGCTACTAGCAACTGTTGATTGAACGAGGAAGGACGTCGAAGTTTGACAGACTAATGTAACGCCAGTACTTAGGCTGTCTAGTTTGTGGACGAACATTGTGTGTGTGAACGCAATAAAAGTTCAGCAGTGGCTTGAGTTGTATCCATCGTACTTGCCCTAAAACCCTTCCAGTGGGGAGTTTATTGAGGTACAGTGAGTAACTTGATAAAAACTGGACACTCAATATCTCAAAATCATTAAGCACACAGATAGAACCTTATAATTCCAAGGTGATGATATGTCTAAGCATAATACAAGCATTTTCTGCTTATTTCCCAGTTATCATCAGTCATTATACTCACTTCCCAGCTCTGTCCAGTGCCATTCCAGCAGTGCCAGACGTGCCGTTCTCCACATACATAATGCTGGCCTTCTCTATCAGCTGAATGGCTTCGGGCATTTTCTTCATGTCCTGCAGGGTCAACAAGAGTCACTGTCTGATCATATCTAACAGTGTTCAAATTGAGTTAGGATTAGGACAATAACATAGTGATGCTTTATGAAAAAGATAACCGCATCTTCTGTCAGTAAATTTGGTACAGCAGTTATAAACTAAAGAACAATTATTTTACCGGACCAAAGGTGAAAATAAGATTCCTCTATTACAAAAATTGGGACATTATCTATTGCCAATAATGGACATTACAGCTTTTTTGAAGTGGCACCACATTTATTTTCCTTCAGCTTAGTCTCTGATTTTATCAGAGGTTGCCACAGTGGAATGAACTGACAACTATTCCAGCATATGTTTTACACAGCGGATGCCCTTCAAACCACAACCCAGTATTGGGAAACACCCATACACTCTCACATTCACACACACACACACACACACACACTCATACACTATGGCCAAAATCAATAATTATACTAACTTAAACTAAATAGCTTAGTTTAAATTGTACAAATATTTTGGTTTTTTTTCTGTGCTTTTTAATCCATTATATGCAACCTTCTTTCAAACAAAGATTTTCCAGAAACATGGAAAATAGGAACAGCAAATAATAACTTGACTTCTAGTTGATCATTTGGTATCAGAAGTGGCTTATATGAAAGGCGAAGGCCTCTAGATTACGCTTATTTTACCACAATAAAATATGATCAAGCCTTGATTTTTAATGATTTCATTAAGACAGTAAGGTCTGACTTTGCTTAGACAAAAGTCTTGTCACAGAACGGAAATAATGTCCAGTATAGAATATAAAGTCATGCTGCAGTGGAAACAGAATGAATATTGTGTCTGACTCCATCATGAGCTTGGAGGACTGCATCCATACATCTCTGCAATGACTCAAATCACTGATTAATAAAGTCATCTGGAATGGCAAAGAAAGCGTTCTTGCAGGACTCCCAGAGTTCATCAAGATTCTTTGTGTTCATCTTCTATGCCTCCTCCATCTTACCCCAGACATGCTCAATAATGTTTATGTCTGGTGACTGGGCTGGCCAATCCTGGAGCACCTTGACCTTCTTTGCTCTCAGGATTTTGATGTGGAGGCTAAAGTATGAGAAGGAGCGCTATCCTGCTGAAGAATTTGCCCTCTCCTGTGGTTTGTAATGTAATGGGCAGCACAAATGTCTTGATACCTCAGGCTGTAGATGCTGCCATCCACTCTGCAGATCTCTCGCACGCCCCCATACTGAATGTAACCCCAAACCATGATTTTTCCTTCACCATACTTGACTGATTTCTGTGAGAATCTTGGGTCCATGCGGGTTCCAATAGGTCTTCTGCAGTATTGGTGATGATTGGGATGCAGCTCAACAGATGATTTATCAGAAAAATCCACCTTCTGCCACTTTTCCAAATGATCAACTAGAAATCAAGTTATTATTTGTTGCTCTTACAACTGGGATCGACGGCAAGACTTTTGTCAGGTAGTGTAGGTTATACTCTTCAAATCAATGACACATTTATGATCACATTTATTATAATGTGATGAACTACACCTTATACAAAATAACAGCAAAATATGACTCTGGAAAGAAGCTAATTCTGGAAAAAGCTGGCTCAATGAAAAACACTGATTTCGCATCTACAGATCATTCAGACTGGTTAATATACGAGCAGCTCACCTTCAGCATCATACCAGCTTGTTCATACGCTCTAACAAGAAGAAAAACACATTTTATTATGGCTGGAAATCACATGAGGAGTTACACAAATATGGACAGTGATAATGATGGACAGTTAACAATAGAACAGTAGTGTAGTATGATGCTGACTATTAATTAGGGCTGCACAATATATCGTTCCAGAGAGAGAGAGAGAGAATATTTTTCAGCTTCTATGTCATGGCAAAAAAAAAAAAAACAGATAAAATTTACCACATTTTATAAATACAACTTTTGTATAGTTTTTAAAAATATTCTAACAATTAACAGTCACCAACAAAAATAAATAATACACAGGGTAAAATACATAAATAATAGTAATAATTAATAATAATGATAATAAATAATAATAATAATAATGATAATAATAATAATAAATAATAATAATAATAATAATAAAAAAAAAAAAATAATAATAATAATAATAATAAAAATAATAATAATGATAATAATAATAATAATAATGATAATAATAATAATAATTAATAATAATAATAATAATAATATTAATAATAAATAATAATAATAATAATGATGATAATAATAAATAATAATAATAATAAATAATAATGATAATAATAATAATAATAATTAATAATAATAATAATAATAATAACAATAATAATAAATAATAATGATAATAATAATAATAACAATTAATAATAATAATAATGATAATAATAATAATTAATTAATAATAATATTAATAATAATATTCATAATAATAATAATAATAATAATAATAATAATAATAAATAATTATAAATAATTATAATAATAAATAAATAATAATGATGATAATAATAATAATAATAATAATAATAATAATAATAATGATGATAATATACAAGATAAAATCTAAAATAGTTTTTAAGATTTACTTTTGATAAAAATTGTACAATTTTAGACGGATTCACATTTAAAAATATTTCATTTAAAGTGTGTCCAGATAAAAATTGTTGTCTGATAACATTAAAAATAGGGCACTCCACAATAATATGTTTAACAGTTTGGTTTCTTTTGCAATATGGACACCTTGGTGATTCTTCTCCTTTAAGTAAATGTTCATGTGTGAGTCTTGTCCAATGCAACATCTTCTATAAACAATCTCACCGTGTCTTGAGGTAAAAAATAAATGTGATTGTCTTCCTATTTCTGGCTGAATTTCAAAAAGTTTATTTTCTGAGCACTGATCCTATTCTGTTTGCCATTTGTTTAGAATATAACCTTTTATTAGTGGCTATAGATCTGTAGGTGGGATTTTGCACTCCTTTAACTTTCCAGTAAGGGCTGTTTTGGCGGCTTGCTCATTACCTATTAATCCAGCATGTCCTGGGATCCAGCAGAAAACTATATTATAAAACTTTCTCTGTAGTTCATTTACTTTGATAAAAATGTCAATAATAATGGGGTGCTCCAGTTAAAAAGACTTCAATGTTTGTAGACAGGATTTTGAGTTAGAAAAAATAATAAAAGTATGTCCTTCAGCATTTTCAAGGTGTTCCAAAGCTAAAAAGAGAGCCTTTGCTTCCGCTGTTAAAATTGTATATCGTTTCACCATCAATATCGAAATGTGCGAGTCCGCAATAGTCACATTGCAGGGATCCGCAATGGAGTTGCGATTATAGTTGACCAGACATCACAGTTACCAACATAGCAAAGTTTATTATTTGCATGAGTTAAGACCTGTCACCTGACTGTAAGAATTTGAAGCACTTGGGGACAATAAATCATCCATTTGTAGCTTAAAGATTAATTAGCTTAAAACGATACAGTGCTACATTATTATACAGTTATTATTTCATTTCTGCTTCTGGATATATTTTCTCTATTAAATTTACCTTTGCTTGTTATTTTTTATTGTATGCAGATATGCTCCCTTAATGAATCCTCCCAATCGGTCTAAAATTATGACTTCTTTACCAGCTATTCAATTCATCTGCTGAGTCCGTTTATTTTCCAATATCGTGCAGCCCTACATTAAACAATACTTTCATTTAGCATAGTTATTTATGGTTAACTAGTTTGTCAAGTATAATAGTTACTTACTTTGCTGCATGGAAGAGTCTGTGAATTTGTGTTAAGTAAATACAGAACTGAATGAGTGAATGAATCTAATGCTTAATCAAATACAATCATCATTATTGTTTAAAGGTTCAGGGTTGATAAGAACATGGTAACAACAACATTAACAAATTAGTAATGTTTTGCAATATTATTTGAATTTAAAATATCTATATTCTATTTGAATATATTTTACAGGTCTTTTTCAGTGGTGCAAAGCTGAATTTACTCCAGTCTTAAAGGGCACATAGTTTACCTCTGTTTTATGATTTAATATTAATATTTTGGTTCTTCTGAGTGTGCCAGTTTAGGTTCAGTTTAAAACACAATTCAGATTTTTTTATTATAATGTGTTAAAAAGTGTCATGTTGGGGGCGTGTCCACAGTTCGCTGATTTAGGGGTGTGTTGCTTCACATGTAAATTAGTTTCGGCTTCCCGTCCAACGTAACAAGGGGGCGGAGCCATGAGCTCACCCGCTCTGTGTTTGCAACAGAGTCTGACAGACTGAGAAGAGCAGGAGTGAGAGGATCCGCATTCAGTCGTACATGTACGACTCTGACACAGACCAAGCAGAGAGTACAAAATCATTTGTGTCTTTGTACAGTTTTACAGCCAACTGTGTGCTAGTTTCAAGTGCCGAGCTTGTACACAGAAACTAATAACCACGCACACTGAATTAACTTTGACTGAGGCACCGGATGCGCCGCTCGAAGCTGCGACACGGCACACCAGACACTCTCAGTGGCGCTGCAGAAACATGAAGTGTCCCGAATCGTCGCGCCACGCATTTTTGAATTCTAAACATAGGTTTCTGCAGCGGTCCGCGGCGCCCAGCCGTCGACTTGAGTGTACCCTGATAGAAACCTATGCTTAGAATTGTAAAACGCATGCTAGTTAAGATCACAGGGAGCTTCTGGGATCACGAGAAATGCAAACGGCTGAAGTATAAGGCAGACTCAATGAGAAGTACACATGTTTGCAAACCTACCTAAAGATACAACCAATAATTCCGATTAGAGCGATAATGTGGAGAATATTGCTCTTGTGTTGAGCCCAATGAGCCTTGCATCTAAAAATAGAGCTAGCGTGTTCCTTTAGTGATATCGCTTCGACTCACGCTGAAAATGGCGGACGTGAATCAACAAACTGAGGATATGATGACGCGCCAGTCAATTAATATTGGTGGACGGGGGGACCGCACTCCTACGTAAAGTTGCGGTCGATCTGAAAACAGCTCCAATTGGTCCACCGTTTTTATGTTGTTAAATTGAAAAAAAAGCACTGGGTGTGCTAATATCACCCCAATATGACGGTCTATACACCATACATGCACATATGTCTGTCCAAACAGCTTGAAAAGTAGATTTTTTACCATTGGTGCCCTTTAATGTCAAAAGATCTTTCAAAGTCATTCTAATATGCTGATTTGATGATTAAGAAACATTTCTTATTGTCGGTGTTAAAAAAAAAGAAGATGTGCAGCTTCATATTTTTGTGGAATTTGTATAGAGAACTGAAAACACATTTACTTCAAATATAAATGTGACCTAGGACCACAACTGATGTTAAGTCATGTACTTAGGTATGTTTGTATGAATAACCAGCCATGTTTTATTTTTTATTAATTCACTCATTCATTTTCCTTCGGCTTAGTCCCTTATATATCAGTGGTCGCCACAGCGGAATGAACCGCCAACTATTCCGGAATATGTTTACACAGCGGATTCTCTTCTGGCCACATCCCAGTACTGGGAAAGACCTATACGCTTTATATTTAATAATTAAAGTTATAGATGTTTAGAAGAAATCATGAGAATGTTTAGTAAAGATCCTGTTTAATTAAGACATTTTGTTTATTTAATTTCATTTTTGATTAGTAATCATTTGGAGAACTTTGAAGGCGATTTTTCTCAATATTTAGATTTTTTTATAACTATCAGGTTTCAGATTTTCAAATAGTCATTTATTCATTGATTTTCCTTCGGCTTAGTCCCTTATTTATCAGGAGTCACCACAGCGGAATGAACCGCCAACTATTCCAGCATATGTTTTACACAGCGGAAGCCCTTCCAGGCACAACCTAGTATTGGAAAACACCCATACACACTCACATGTACACACACTCATACACTATGGCCAATTTAGTTTTCCCTAATCCGCCATAGCACATGTGTTTGGACTGTGGGGGAAACGGGGGCACCCGGAGGAAACCCACGCCAACATGAGGAGGACATGCAAACTCCACAAAGAAATGACAACTGACCCGGTCGGGACTTGATCTAGCGACCTACTTGCTGTGAGGTCACAGTGCTAACCACTGAGCCAAGGTGCTGCTAAATAGTTATACAGTATTTTGGCCAAATATTGTGCCATACATCAATGGAAAGCTTATTAATTCAGCTTTCAAATGATGCATAAATCTTAGTTTCCAAAAAAAAATCGGCATGTATGACTGGTTTTGTGGTCCAGGGTCACAAATATTAATGATCATTAGATAAATTGAATGCATCATTGCTGAAGAAAACAACAACTTTTGAATAGAATAGACTACAAACATGCATATATAGGATATTATTTCCATATAAATAGTATCCAATATTTTAACATGAATTGACACGAAGCTGTACTGCATAATATTTGTTCAACAGATTAACTCTATGATTTAATCTTTCATTTACACTAGTAAAGAAGCTGTTAATGAAGTGCAGAAGAAGGATACGCTTTGTTTTCAGTGTGATATTCGGCCTCCTTCAGGTAAGCATCCTTCGCTTGTTCAAACTGTTTTGCGTTTTTGAAAGCCACAGCTGATATAATATCAGAGGAAAAAGCATTGTTAAAAAGTAATACCGGTCATATTATGTTAGATAAATCACAACTTGCTTAATAAATCAAAGTTATCAATGCCAGATGTTAGTTAGTTTTCTATCTTTACCTGCTTTGGCCATCTCTGAAGCGGCTCCGTCGTAATCAGGTTTCCACTTGGTCATGCTGGTCTTCAAGCTGAATGAAAAACACAACATTTATCATATTGTGATGTAGTTCCTAGAGAAACATGCAATATTAAATGAGAAAACAGTGGGCGTGGCTTGTTTTTTCGACTGCGAGCTGATTGGATGTAGTAAAGTAGGCATTGAGAGCTGCGGTCACACTCCACTTTTCTCCTCATAGACTTCCATTCATACGCACATGAATGCATCAGACCGGAAACGCAAGCTTCACAGGTCGCTGCATTGGAAAATTTCAAGCTTGGTGAACTCTGACCTGCGAAATCACATCACGTGATTGCGTGAGACCAATCGAAGATCAAAACATGACCCCTCTGGACAGAAATTTAAAACATGGACCAATCTCTCACTTTTTTTAATGTCAATCTTGTTTAATCCCGCCCCTTTTTGCAGAGCTATACAACAGAATCACAGGAAAAGGGTTGTGGGAGAGTTACAGACTCCTAACAGACTCCTCCTGCTCACCATTTCTGTTTGCTTGAGGGGCGTGGTTAAGTGTGTTAGCCCCGCCCAATACCTCAGACAGACCTAATCTGAGAATTTAACTAAAAACAAACAGGAAGCGCATTTTCAGATTTCAATTTTATATTATAAGGGCAAACTTCTTTTTTTTTTCTTAATGACACACTAACCAAAGCTAACCAAATCACTTTAAATCAGTGGTCTCAAACTCAATTCCTGGAGGGCCACAGCTCTGCATAGTTTAGCTCCAACCACCTCTAACTCACACCTGATGGACCCTTTTCACAAGCCTGTTATGACATGTTTAACGGTCATCATAATTTTAAATCCTTGATGTTTTTAATATTCTGATTTAAAATAAAATGTATGAACATTTATATGTATTTATAAATGTAGTATATCATCTTTGCTTCAACTTACAAAAAACTAGTTATAGATT
>NC_079436.1:54224438-54256938 GCF_903798145.1 Danio aesculapii
AGAATATTTTAATTATTCTTATTAATTCATAGTATAGTCTAATTGTATTTAAAGATTTTTAAAAATGAGTGGTTAGCACTGTCGCCTAACAGCAAGAAGGTCACTGGTTCGAGTGCCGGCTAGGCCAGTGGGCATTTCTGTGAGGAGTTTGCATGTTCTCCCCATGTTCCTCCGGGTTATTATTTCATACTTTTTTACATACTTTAGTTTTTTTAAAATGTTTAAATAATATTTTTCTAATCGTTTTCTATATTCTTTGTTGAATAAATGTCTAAAAAAAATATTTAAAACATTTTTATGTCAAAGAAGGACAAGATATGAGTGGCAGTCTTAAACAACAATAGGTAACGTTTTACTGTTAGTATTTATGCAGTTAATAACTAAAAAAATATATCTGCTGGTTAATTTTCCACATTGGATCAATAATATACTGTATAACTGGAGAATCTTCCAAGCTTGTCTCTGGTTTATTCTGAAGGGAATTTCAATCCGCTTTTCCTTTGGAATGCGTCGGAACCGGAAGTTGCGGTGACGTCACTGCTGCTCTCCTATTCCCAGCGCAGGACAACAACCGACCAACCGACTGAGGAGACCGAAAACTTTTGACAAACTCCGCCGAAAAGCCGCTCGAAAGTTTATTAAAGTTTCCCTCCGTTATGCGGGGGTGTGTTTAGAGCCGAGCGGCCGTGCGGCAGATGTGGACCGGCTGTTAGTGCTGGATGGAGTCGGGCTTCGGGGTCCAACGGAGGGCCGGTGGAGGCTCTCCCGCTGTGGGAGCGTCGCAGCGCCGCAGGAAGATTCCGCCCAAAGCCGCTGATTATAAACTGCAGGTGATCATAATCGGCTCCAGAGGTGTCGGGAAAACCAGCCTGATGGAGAGATTCACGGATGACACTTTCTGCGAGGCGTGCAAGTCCACTGTGGGTAAGAATAAACTGACTGAAAAGAGAAGTTTGTCAAGCTGTTGAGGTAAAGTTGTTTATTGAGGTAAATTTGGATTCATATTCCCATATTAAGACTTTCTTCTTAATAATATTTCAGAAAAATATTCTTTGCAAATTCTAAATAGTGAACTCATTTTAGCAGCAAATAACTATCAAAGTAGCCTACCACATTGTTCACAGTCAAATTAATAGTGCTAATGTTGTTATAAAGTCATGCTTGCATGATATATTCAAAATTACCATGGTAAACAATATAGGAACCGTGTCACAAATCGCCATTGTTTAAAACTGAAAGAATGTGCGAATAGAAAAGCAACTTTACCTCAATGTCAGGCTGTCAGTATGGATGATCGTCGACAGAGTTTGGTTATTTGTCTACCGCTATCCGTTAACGTTACATTAAATTCGGGTAACGTTGGTTTAAGTTAGCACATTTGGCCTTTATCCTTAATAATATAATTTAATATACAAAATGATATAGAGGCGTCATGGTGGCGTAGTGGGTTGCACAATCGCCTCATAGCAAGAAGGTCGCTGGTTCGAGTCTGGCCTGGGTCAGTTGGCATTTCTGTGTGGAGTTTGCATGTTCTCCCCGTGTTGGCGTGGGTTTTCTCCGGGTGCTCCGGTTTTACCCACAAGTCCAAAAGACATGCGGTACATGTGAATTGGGTAATCTAAATTGTCCGTAGTGTATGAGTGTGAATGTATGTATGTTTGGGCATCCGCTGTGTAAAACATATGCTGGATAAGTTTCCAGTTCATTCCGCTGTGGCGACCCCGAATTAATAAAGGGACAAAGCCGTAAAGAAAATGAATGAATGGAATGAATAATAATATAAAGAACTTTTTGCAAATTCTAAAAAGTGAAATAATTTTAGCAGCAAATGACTATCAAAGTTCAACGTTGTTCACTGTCAAATAAATAGTGCTAATGTTGTTTTCAAGTCATACTTGCATGGCATTTCATACAGAATATTCAAATTACCATGGTAAACAATAGGGACTGTGTCACAAATTGACACTGATCAAAATTGAACACATTGAACACGCAAATGTAAAACCAACTTTACCTCAATGTCAAGCTGTTAGTATACTATAGATCAGTGTTTCCCAACCCTGTTCGTGGAGGCACACCAACAGTTCATGTTTTGGATGTCTCCCTCATCTGACTCATTAACTTCAGGTGTTGGAGTCTCTTCCAATGTTCTGATGAGTTGTTTCAGGTGTGTTTGATTAGGGAGAGAATGAAAATGTGTACTGTTGGTGTGCCTTCAGGAACAGGGTTGGGAAACACTGCTATAGATGACCAACGACAGAGAGTCTGGTTATTTATTTACCCCTGTCTGTTAACCTTACATTAAATTGAGGTAAACTTAGTTTTATATTCTCACATTCGGACTCCTTTATAATGTAATTTCAGAAAAGTGTTCTTTGCATATTCTAAATAGTGAAATCATATTAGCAGCCGATAACTATCCAAGTACATTGTTCACAGTCAATGAAATAGTACTAATGTTTTGAAGTCATACTAAATGCTATTTCAGACCGAATATTCAAAGTAACATGGTGTACAATATAGTGACTGTGTCACAAATTGTCACTGTTCAAAATTGAATGAATGTGTCAATATGAAACCAACTTTACCTCATTCTACATTAGGAGTGCAATGGTTCTGTCTGCTCATGGTTCAGTATGTATCACGGTTTTAGAGTCACGGTTTCAGTAGGATACGGTTTGTGCTATGCTTAGAAAAAATGCCTACAGAACAATTCAAAGTACAATAAACAGCAGGGGAACGGTCGGTGTTTAATATGGATTTATTAATCATTCTTAGGGTGACGCAGTAGGTAGTGCTGTCGCCGCACAGCAAGAAGGTCGCTGGTTCGAGCCTCGGCTGAGTCAGTTGGCATTTCTGTGTGGAGTTTGCATGTTCTGTCTGCGTTCGGGTGGGTTTCCTCTGAGTGCTCCGGTTACCCACACAGTCCAAAGACATGTGGTACTGGTCAATTTGGTAGGCTATATTGTCCGTAGTGAATGAAGGTGCATGGATGTTTCCTAGAGATGGGTTGCAGCTGGAGGGGCATCCGCTGCATAAAAAAAAAAATGTGCTGGATAAGTTGGCGGTTCATTCCACTGTGGCGACCCCAGATTAATAAAGGGACTAAGCTGAAAAGAAAATGAATAATCATTCATTTCAGTGAACGCAAACTAAATTATTAAAGATCAAACGCCTCACTGCACGACAGCTGCACCTTTAGCAAACGTCTTACATCATGCAGCACGAGGACTTTATGATTGTTTATGAGCATCAAAAGTGTCTGATCTGTTCGGCCAAATATTTGACTGCATGTCATTGCATCTCAAACTACTAATACGATAAAACAATATAAAGAAATCTCCACTGTGCTGAGCGAGAGCGATTCTTAAACTGAACAGCGCATCATTAATGACGTAAGCGTGCTCAGGCTCGAATGCAATGTGAGTGCGGGCCGTCGGGGGAGACGGGAGGGGGGACAAGCGCGCTTCGGCCAGGTTCAAGGCAACTGTACATTGTGTGAGTACGCCCTTAGTCTTGTTTTGTGAATCTGCCACTATGCTGACACATAGACATTTGTAACTCCGCCCTCTTTTGAAAAAAAACACAATCTCATTTGAATTTAAAGCGACAGTCACCAAAATGCCACAATTAGCATCAAAGCCTAAAAGGAGCAATTTCAAAGAGTTATAAAACATTTTTGTGTGGTATTTTGAGTGGTCACACTCACTTTAGAGTCATCAGAGACTTATTTACATCTTGTAAAAAGGGGAACAATAGGTCCCCTTTAAAGCAAGGTTGGATAGCACAGATGATGGCTAGTAAAAACAATGCTAAACATCTGTTATGAGTGCATATATGGATATTAGTTTTTACAATAAGTATTGTTTTTAGAAAAAAAAAATACAAATATAATTATATTAATAAATCAATTTTGTAGTCAGCATCAGCTATGTTGTTGGTGTAGATATTTTAATTCAGATAAATAATAAAATGAATCAAAATGCATTCTAAAATACACAGTTGCAGTAATGTGGGTTAATGGCCACTGTAACACGAGAGCTCGACAACATTGCAGAGGTCACTTTGGTTTGGTCCTGACAGTGTCAACAGAAACGTTTCAGCAAGATGTTACAAAAACACTTTTGTGAAAAAGGAAATCTATGGAACAAAATCAATGCCAAAAGTATTGAATTAAAAAGCTTGTTGAATAGCACAAACTGAAAAAATAATACACCGTATTAACAAGTTCTTGCATTTTAATGACTTGAATTGCAGGGTTTGTATTTTTGGTCCTGAAATTTAACATAGCTGTTTATTTAAGCTGTGAATAGTTCAACTAACAATATTTCAAACATGTTTTCGTACTTATAAATTCAATAATTCATTTTCAATTTCCAGGATTCACTTACAAAATATTCAATACCCTTTAAAAATACGATGTATAATATTCAAAAGGTAATTTTCAGTTCATTTAATTTCAGTTCAAATATTCGCTTCCATAAATTCAGTGGCTCAAATTCGACTGTTAAAATTCAACATTACATCCAGGAACTGCAGGAAAAGCAATAGATTGCAGATTGAAGATCGCCAGCTGCTTTTCCACCAGCAGGTGGAGATGGAATAATTTAAGATTTTTTACCCAGTAAATAGACGAGAAAAAAGCTAATAAAGGCACAAAAGTAGCATTTAATATTAATATCAGTGTCTTGGACCTTATAAGTAATAAAATGAGTATGAGTAAAATAAGTAAATGATCTTTTGGTCATTTATATTTGCCCTTATGTAACAGAAGCCAGTTGGTGATTGCGTAAACCTCACTCCTCGGATTCAGCGACAGACGTTGTTCTGCAATATTTAGCCGGTTGTTGCTAGATCGGATACGTTTGCAGCCGGAAGTTAATGACAATTATTTCTATTATTTGATCTTCAATCTGCAATCTATTGCTTTTCCTGCTGGGTTGCAGCTGGAAGGGCATCCGCTGTGTAAAACAAATGCTGGAAAAGTTGGCGGTTCAGTCCGCTGTGGCAACCCCTGATGAGTAAAGGGACTAAGCCAAAGGAAAACGAATGAATGAATGAATCGTGCAGTCCTACTATGGTTTTCTGAAATTCTGTATTCTGATTGGCTGAATGGTGTGCAATAAAATCGTTTAAAGCAAATAGTTCCAGACAGTTTTGTCTGTTTGAGTTGAGCATATCTGTTATGACTTAAAGTTTAGGTTTGTCGGCGCCAATAGCCTAGTGGTTAGTGCGTCAACACATAGCACCAAGGTGCTCACGGCGACCTGAGTTCGATTCCTGGCTCAAGGCCCTTTGCCGCTCCTTCCCCTATCTCTGCTCCCCACACTTTCCTGTCTGTAAAATCTCCACTGTCCTATCCCAATAAAGGTGAAAATCCCTAAAAAATAATTATTAAAAAAAAAAGTTTAGGTTTAAGGGTTATAGAGGTAACATGTTGTTTATGATTATTTTGTATGTAAATTGGTGAGAAGAGACACAGATGACCACAAAATTGCAAAAAAACAAGTGAATTTATTTACAGAAGTGAAAGAATGACCGTGTGAAAATCACGGTATTGTGATTACTGCCTTAAAATATGTTCTTTTTATATGTCTGGGTAAAACTTTTTTCCCCATTGAATTAGTGTTGTGACGATACTGAAATTCGGTACCAGTCTGTACTGAAATTTTAAAACGTCTATTTCCCGCTAACATTTGATGCTTTTCCTGCAGTTCCCGGATGTAATGTTGAATTTTAACAGTCGAATTTGAGCCACTGAATTTATGGAAGCGAATATTTGAACTGAAATAAAATGAACTGAAAATTACCTTTTGAATATTATACATCGTATTTTTAAAGGGTATTGAATATTTTGTAAGTGAATCCTGGAAATTGAAAATGAATTATTGAATTTATAAGTACGAAAACATATTTGAAATATTTTTAGTTGAACTATTCACAGCTTAAATAAACAGCTATGTTAAATTTCAGAACCTAAAATACAAACCCTGCACTTCAAGTCATTAAAATGCAAGAACTTGTTAATACGGTGTATTATTTTTTCAGTTTGTGCTATTCAACAAGCTTTTTAATTCAATACTTTTGGCATTGATTTTGTTCCATAGAAATCTCAACATTTTACTTTTAATTTTGTTTTGTTTTGATGCAAGCAGTTCAAATAATCTAGTTTTAAATCAAAGTGAATGAAAGCTTAGTTTATGTCTAAACTGTTTTTCTCATGCCCAGCTCCTCTGTAATGTCATTAAACGACAGATATGCCTAGCGCTATATCAATCTGCATCAGTCACATGAACGGCGATCCATTTCAAAAACATTCAAAACATCTGATCACAGTGATAAAACCTGTATGTTGGAACAAAAGCAGTCGCATTTACCAGTGCATAAATGCATATTCGGTCGCATGTTTGCCAGCGCACATGTGAAAACTGATACGTCAAGTTTTCTTTCACTCACTCATGACAAGCATTCATATCAGATTAGTCGCATGCTAGCTATACAAATATCCCAAAATAGCCAGACAGGCGTTCACACAGCTGCTGCTTTCTGCTCAGTCATGCTTGTGAAAGTCTGTCAAGCACAGTTTGGTGTTCAATATAAAGCAGGAATATTTAACAATCTATTTGGATTTATTTTTTGGACTAGGGCTGAACAATATATCGTTTGAGCATTAAAATCGCAGTGTGTGTGTCCCCAATAGTCACATTACAAGATATGCAATGTTGAGTTGGAATTCTATTTGACCAGAAATCACAGGTTAAAACACATGAGATTTGTGAAGCATAATAGCATGAAAGTTTATCATCTGCAAAGTATTTTAAAGGCCAGTGACTGTGTGAGCATTTTAAGAGAGTTTAAAGCATTTTGATAGCGCATAAATAAGTTTAATAAAGAATCATTTTAATTTATGTGATAAAGACTATGCAGTGTTATTTTACATTTGATTATTCAATTTCTGTACCCAAATATTGTTAGTCTCTCTTTCTCTCTCTCTCTCTCTCTCTCTCTCTCTCTCTCTCTCTCTCTCTCTCTCTCTCTCTCTCTCTCTCTCTCTCAAGAAAATCTTAAAGCACTGTTTATTTCACTTTAATATTTGCCTCATTTGTGTTTATTTATGACTGTAGTTTGTTATTATATCTATATAAGAAAATACATCACTCCTTACAAAATCATCCCGGTAAATCTAAATGAATGACTTTCCAAATGGAGCTATTTAAGTCATCGCTATATGTTGCAGAAAAAAAAATATATTGCAATGTCTTTTTTTTTTCAATATAAAGCAGTTTGCATGTTCTCCCTCCTGTTGGATTTGGTTTCCTCCGGGTGCCCAACACCCCCCCCCCCCTCCAATCCAAAGATATGCAGTATTGTTGAATTTAATAAACTAATTTGGTCATAGTGTATGTGTCAATGTGTGTATATGGATGATTCCCAGAACTGGGTTACAGCTGGAAGGGCATCCGCTGTGTAAAACAAATACTGGAAAAGTTGGCGGTTCAGTCCGCTGTGGCAACCCCTGATGAGTAAAGGGACTAAGCCAAAGGAAAACGAATGAATGAATGAATCGTGCAGTCCTACTATGGTTTTCTGAAATTCTGTATTCTGATTGGCTGAATGGTGTGCAATAAAATCGTTTAAAGCAAATAGTTCCACACAGTTTTATCTGTTTGAGTTGAGCATATCTGTTATGACTTAAAGTTTAGGTTTGTCGGCGCCAATAGCCTAGTGGTTAGAGCGTCGACACATAGCACCAAGGTGCACACGGCGACCTGAGTTCGATTCCCGGCTCAAGGCCCTTTGCCGCTCCTTCCCCTATCTCTGCTCCCCACACTTTCCTGTCTGTAAAATCTCCACTGTCCTATCCCAATAAAGGTGAAAATCCCTAAAAAATAATTATTAAAAAAAAAAAGTTTAGGTTTAAGGGTTATAGAGGTAACATGTTGTTTTTGATTATTTTGTATGTAAATTGGTGAGAAGAGACACAGATGACCACAAAATTGCAAAAAAACAAGTGAATTTATTTACAGAAGTGAAAGAATGACGGTATGAAAATCACGGTATTGTGATTACTGCCTTAAAATATGTTCTTTTTATGTCTGGGTAAAACTTTTTTTCCCCATTGAATTAGTGTTGTGACGATACTGAAATTCGGTACCAGTCTGTACTGAAATTTTAAAACGTCTATTTCCCGCTAACATTTGAGCGCTGTTGAGTGCGTTCTTAAACACTGCTGATTTGCCATTGAGTTCACATGCTCAACAGAAATGACTGGAGCGTTCCACATTCACGTCGATCAGCTGGTTTATCTATAAGCTGACATACGAGCGATCCGCTGATGAGTCGTGGCTTTAAAATGCTCCAGTGTCCCTGTATCTGTGGTTACACGCAGTAAACAACAGTCATTTCTGTTGAGCATGTGAACACAATGGCAAATCAGCGCTGTTTAAGAAAGCGCTCAACAAATGTTAGCAGGAATTGGACGTTTTTATCATTTCAGTACCGAATTCCAGTATCGTGACAACTAGGCATGGGACGAGAACCGGTTTCAAGGTTTACCGTGGTTTTGGAAAAGATTTTAGGGTTTCACGGTTTAAAAACGCAAACATTTTCTATGAGACCGTTCCAAAGGTATATATAAATTGTTTTTTTAATGTGTTTTTTATGAATATTTTATTTAGCTTTTTAGGGCAACAGTATCTGTAGATATCACCATAGTTTTTCTATAACTGCACTTTATAACTTATACCTGTATCCTGCACTTGCTGCTGTTGCACTGCTGGTTAGACCTAAACTGCATTTCGTTGCCTTGTACTTGTACATGTATAATGACAATAAAGTTGAATCTAATCTAATCTAAATCTAATAAAAAGACCCTCCACATTAAAATATACTGGTTAGCCCACAATTCACACTTATGCTCCAACATTCATGCATGCTATTGACCTAAACAGTGCAGTAGCTTACTTCATATCTAAAAAAGCAGAAAGATATTCAAAGATGTCTTTTCAGGTTGTAAAGAAATCTGTGTTTTTTTAAACCAATGAAGATAGACGTCTCTTTTAGCAGAAGTGTTTCTTATAAATTTAATATATTGGGTTCAATGGGAAAAAAATTTTTTTGAGCACAACACATACTACATTGAGCACAATATATTTTATTTTAAGAAGCATTTGAAATATTTTGGAGCAGTAAGCTTGTCAGGATAAATAATAAAAAAAAATTATTGAATTCTGCTGTGTTTATTAGTTTCAAAAACACATATTTCTTTACAACTTGAAAAGAAATATCTTTGGATGTTTTTTTTCTGTGGATATAAAGTAAAGCCACTGCACTGTTCAGGTCTACAGCATGCTTGGATGTTGGTTTATGAGCAGTTTGTTTTTCAGATGTTTCCTGAATCATAGGCTGACCAGTAACTCTTGCTGAAGATACTGTTGCCCTAAAAAACTAAATAAAATAGTTGTAAAAACCACGTAAAGAAAAGGTATATTTTAAAGCGATTTTAAAACCTTGACTTTTCCAAACTGCGGTAAACCTTGAAATGGGTTATCATCCCATGCCTAGTTTACACAACCAAAAATAAATGAATGAATAAATTTAAGGGAAAGAGGTCATGCAGGTTTATGTGGTGAACCTAAGAAAATGACAGCGCGAGCAAAACTGACACATACATCGGGCTGTAACACTATCTATTCAATATATGTAAAACATAAATGCACTATCCTCAAATATTTGTAGTAACTAATCAGTAACAGTTGCTGAAGCCTTAATTCTTAATTTGTGATATCAAGAACAAAAGATGAGTCCTTCAGAAACCAATGGAGATAAAAAAAAACGTTCAGAAAATGAATAGCATTTATATATCATTTATATATCATTTATATATAATTTTTATATCATTTATATATCATTTCTCTCTGGGGATTTGAAGTTCTTCTATTATCTTTATTTGCGCATCACTCTGGTTAAAAGCGTCTACTAAATGTAATTTGCAGCAGAGGTAGCTAACACATGTTACTATGAGCAATATTGTTATCCATTTTTTGTATGGCAGTTCTTTGCCTCTACGTCGTGCATTCAACAGCTTTTAACACTTGGTGGAGAATGTTTTTATGTATAATGATCTTGCCATAAGTTGCTGGTGTGACAATAAACAAACAAACACATGGTAGGGCTGACAATGTGACAAAATATACTCCCCAAATAAAAAAATAAAGGGAACACTTGGAGTCACGTTGTGTTGTTTAAGTGTTCTCTTAATTTTTTTTTGAGGTGTGTATATATTAGTATCATAAAAAGTCTATTGTTTCATATTTTGCTCTCATTTATATAGCAGCAAAATACGTTTACTGTACTTTTTTTATCGTTTATATGAAAGCAATTTTACATGCCATTATGGAGATGCAGAAACGTGAGACAGCGTCATGAGAAATCTTAAAAGTACAATTTTTACATTTTGCATTTTATTTAGTGATATTTTGTGTTGGACCTGTAATCATTCATTTTTGAAAAGTGTTTTATACTTCGTTCTTTTATATTTCTACATTCTTAATCAAATATTTGCCATGAAGTTCACCTTTAATTGATAGGACAGTAGAGAGTAAAAAATGTAAGAAAAGAACAGAGAGAGAAAGTGTTGGGAACAGAGAGAGGGGAAGGATCGACATAGGACCTCGAGGCGGGTATCGAACTCGGGTCACCGCGAACACTGGAGTGTCATGTGTCAACTCACTAACCTCTGCCCCATTGGTGCCTACCATTCAAGTCTTTAATGCAGGGATATTTCCTCAGGTCTTCCTCAGAGCTTGATATAAGTTCAGAATGTTGTTGCAGATGAAAAATAACACAGAAAAAGTGATTTAAACATTTTCCAATTGGCCAGATAATAATTAATAGTCATTCAAACAACTTTACCAGAGCCTCTTTACTTGACGGTTGGTCTCACTCGTCCGCCATGTTTGTAGTTTATTTACCCTTTTTACCCCAGTTTGTAAATCTAATCGAATTCGCATGCAATGCGCAATGTATTGTCTGCAATATTAGAGATTAGACTGTTCTACACTTCAGATTTTTACCAGAAATAGTAGACCATTCTGCAACCTTTGGCATACTCTTTTCAACATACTACAGTTTGGGACACTCTAATTCTATTTTCGAAGACTATTTAGGATGGATAGTATGCGAATTGGGATGTAGTATAGGTTTAAGTTAATATACTATAAGCTATTATGTCATTTAAAAAAAAAATAAATCAGAAAGAGCTTTATTGCCAGGTATGTTCACACATACGAGGAATTTGTTTTGGTGACAGAGCTTCTACAGTGCAACAGGATAACAGAGACAGGACAAAAACTGATAATAAATATATTTTTAAAAAATAGAAGTAAGTAGTGAGTGCAAATATACAGATTGACAAGTGTATGTACATGTTTATTACTATATACAACGTTATATGTGCAGCTGTTATGTGCAAATTGGCATGTAAAGTGTGTTGTTAAATAAGTGTATATGTGTATAAAAGTGTATAGCAAGTAGTGATGTTGGTTCCACAATTATTATCATCAAGTGTTCATGAGATGGATTGCCTGAGGGAAGAAACTGTTTCTGTGTCGGGCTGTTCTGGTGCGCAGTGCTCTGTAGCGTCGACCAGAAGGTAAAAGTTCAAAGAGGCAGTGTGCTGGGTGTGAGGGGTCCAGAGTGATTTTGGCAGCCCTTCTGCTCGCTCTGGATAAGTACAGTTCTTGGGGAGTAGGAAGGGTTGTACCAGTGATTCGCTCAGCAGTCCGAACTATTCGACGTAGTCTTTGGAGATCGTATTTAGTAGCTGAGCTAAACCAGACAGTTATTGATGTGCAGATGACTGATTCAATGATGGAGGTGTAGAACTGTTTCAGCAGCTCCTTTGGGAGGTTGAACTTCCTCAGCTGACAAAGAAAGTACAGCCTCTGTTGAGCTTTTTTGACAATGGAGTCAATGTGAGAGTCCCACTTTAGGTCCTGAGAGATGGTGGTGCCCAGGAACCTGGATGACTCCACTGCTGCCACAATGCTGTCCATGATGCTCAGTGGGGGGAGAGTAGGGGGGTTTCTCCTGAAGTCCACTATTATCTCCACTGTTTTGAGCGTGTTGAGCTCCAGGTTGTTGTGACTGCACCAGACAGCCAACTCCTTAACCTCCTGTCTGTAAGCAGACTCGTCACCGTCCTGAATGAGGCTGATAAGTGTGGTGTCGTCTGCAAACTTCAAGAGCTTCACAGAGGAGTCTTTTGAAGTGCAGTCATTCGTGTACAGGGAGAAGAGCAGTGGGGAGAGGACACACCCCTGGGGGGCACCAGTGCTGATTGTGCGGATACTGGATGAGAATTTTCCCAGCTTCACCAGCTGCTGCCTGTCCGTTAGGAAGCTGTTGATCCACTGACATTTAAAATGAAAAAGAAAGAAAAATAGTTCTTTCCATGTGTTGAATGCATATAAACTATTAATTGATTGAATTTACAGAAAAGGTAATTTTTTTCAATGCAATTCAATTCATCTTCATTTGTATAGCGCTTTTACAATGTAGATTGTGTCAAAGCAGCTACACATAAAAGATCATAGTAAATTGAAACAGTGTAGTTCAGTTTTCAGAGTTTAAGTTTAGCTCAGTTCAGTGTGGTTTATCATCATATGGGATTTTTGTCATATTGCAAAGCCCTGTAATCTGTCGATTATCTTACATGTTGCATTACTTATTTATGATTGTTCAATTTTAGAGTAATTTCAGTGACTGATTTGACATTTTTACTGTTTCTTTTGTCTGTCTGTGTTCTTGAAGGTGTGGATTTTAAAATCAAGACAGTGGAGCTGAGAGGAAAGAAGATCAGGTTGCAGATCTGGTGAGTGAAAAGGAAGTGCTGTGTTCTTATCATTGACTCAGCCCACCGTGTCACTTCCTCTTCTGATGAAGTCGTTCCCCAACAAAGTCATAGATTCCAGAGCAGAATATATAAATGTCTTTCATGTGTTGAGACTGAGATTAATCATCTTCATCTGCTTACTGTTAGCTAACTTTGAACTGATGCTCTGCCATTTGATTTGCTATCCAAAAGCATTCAAGCGCTAGTTAAGGGAGAGTTCACCAAGAAATTAAAATGAGCCATTACATTTTTTACCTACCTTGTGTTTATAACCTATAGAAAATACAGATGTTATCATTTCTTATTGAAGTCCTTTGCATTTTTACAGACAAATCACGAAATTGAACTATTGAAATTACACGAAAAAATGTAATTGCAATAGTTCTTATCAAAATTGTGGTTTAAAATGAGTTTACTATTTCAAGAGCTACAGGTTTGATGTAGTGGTTTTTTAGAGAGCCAAAGAAAGACCAAGCATAATCGCAAAGAATGCTAGACTGTGCTACTGTTTATTTATAACCTCTTAAACATTGTTGCCATTTATTTAAATGAAATTGTCAGTTGTCATAACAAAAACACATATACAATATAAATAAAATACATATATAATATAAAATCTTAAACTTTTAAGAATCCAAACACTTTAAACAATTTTACATCAGTAAAACACTGGTGATAACCAAGGTTGAAACATCAGAAGTTTTTGCTATTTAAAGTGGAAAGAACAGGGATAAATGTGAAGCCAAAAGGTCAATGAGAAACCTTCACATTTCCATTCTGGTACATTATTCACATTGTTCAGGATAATGTGCTCACTATATATTGTTTAGGTCATTGTCAACTGTAAAAAACTATACTTGTTGCCAGATTTGATAATGCATCTAAATAATCGCAGGTTTTGTGATTTGAAAATTGCACCCTTTCAAATCACAATGATTTAGAAATGATTGAAGGTGCAGTAAGTTTGACACCCGGTGGTTGAACTAGGTATTGCACTCCTGGATCAAAACACATTTTCAATCGGCTCTTCCTCTGGTGAGTCCATGCAAGAGCGCCATGAGTGTGCCTGACTATCGAGCCTAAAGGCTGATAAGGCTGATTTGAACAGTTTTCTAACTAAAAGCAATGGATTGCGATAGAAGAAATATTTTCCATACTAAAAGGAGGTTTTTGTCCTAACCAACACCTGAAATTAATAATTTAGAAACAGTTTTTATTTCTCACAGGTGAACAACAGAATGATCACCTCAGGTACACCTCATGTGCTTTATTCAGTGTTACATGCTAATAATGTGAGTCTGAATGCCATTTTACATGACTTTTATTACCATATACTGAAAGCAGCAGCAGATAGTTCACCTCAGATCTTGAAAATAAAATAAACCAATTGAAATTGAACTTTAGAACTGTGAAATAATGCAAACCAACACATATCAGTGATTCAGCATCTACATTTATTAATGTTAAAGAGGTTTAATATGTATTAATTAGATTGTAAACCTTAACATTTCACTGTATTTAACTTTCTCTTGTGTTTCGTCTGGTGCAAACAGCCAAATTGCTTATCACTGCAAATATCGTCACATAGCGTGTTGTTGAGACACGTGGTTACAATGTAACCTGCTCGCCTAATGTTTACATTTGTAATATTTATATTATTTGCTTATTAATAACCACCGCATGTGGAACTCTGAATCCGCGTCTCATTTCGGGGTTGCCATTGTCCACCAGAGGTTGCATTTTCGGTCGCAGACACATGCTTTGAGACCCTTCATGACTGAATGAATCAGATACTCTCTTTTCCATGAAGGCAACCCGGGGTGCTGAAATATAATTAGGCAAACTGGCATTGGGCAGGTTAAAGAGACTAAAACAAAGACAGACGTTCTGGCACATAACTCACATTTTTAAAGCAGAATATCTAACTTCAGCATTGTTTAGCATGTTTCTGAAACAAAGTACCACTTCTAATCATTTTAAAATTGTTCTTAAAATTTGGCTTAAACAAAATCAGATATGCAGCCACTAATTTTATTTTATTTTATGGACAATGATGTATTGTATGTATTGTACTGTAAGTGTGTATTGTATTATTTTTTACTGTTAAATTTGTTATAACTTCCTGCCCAGGGACTGCAGATGTAAATGAGCTTTATAGCTAACTCTGGCACAACATGTCATGTTGTCAATGTTGTCATCAATCTGCAAGCATATTATATTATGGTTTAGCAGAGTCAAAAACTTACACAGCACCTTTAATTGTGCAGGCCTAACTAACCCTCTTTCACCTCCCAGCTGTCTTGTCATTGTTTATTTTTCCTTCTGAGCCTGAAACTGGGCTGCTTCTTCTTTCACACACACAAACACACACACACACACACACACACACACACACACACACACACACACACACACACTTCTGTGTATGTCTGCTTATAAACGTCACGTCTTTAACTCATGTCCACTCACATCCAGTTACCCAGCATCCTCGGCTCCGTGCCTCCTTCACTGTCCATCTTAACTGCTCATTGACACATGACGCCTCACCCTGCTCCTCAATGTGACATCATATCCTGTTTTGGGAAAATGCAGCCAGGCTAGGGCGGATAAGGTACAGTACAATAAGGAGGTGCTTATCTCCTTAGAGATGCATATTCAGTTCTTCTCTTCTTTTTCTTCTGCGAATCAAAATGTGAATGACCTTGTAAACGACTGATTATGCAGTGAAGTAATTGAAGTCGGTCATAATGATGCGTAAATGTGCACTTTCTGCTTGAAGTGTGAATGATTCATTGAGGTGTTTTTGTAGTCTTTTATAAAAATCTAAAGTAAATTAGCTTTTTTTTTGCAGCTGATGCCACAAATTTGACTTTTTCAAGTTCTCTTCTCCAGTCGCTTGTGATTATAGACTTTTTCACTGATAAATAAATTTCAGTTTTCTCTTTTAATGTAGTATACAGTTGAAGACAAAATAGTTTACCCTGCTGTGAATGTTTAATTCTTTTTCAAATATTATGCAGTATAAGGGATCTTTCCCACAATATTTCCTATTATATTTTTCGTATACAGAAAGTCTTAGTGGTTAGCACTGTCGACTCACAGTAAGAAGGTCACTGGTTTGAGTCCTAGCCAGTTGGCATTTCTGTGTGGAGTTTGCATGTTCTCCTCGTGTTGCCGTGGGTTTCCTTCTGGTGCTCCGGTTTCCCCCACAGTCCAAACACATGCGCTATAGTTGAATTGAATAAACTAAATTGACCGTTGTGTGTGTGAGTGAGTGAGTGAGTGAGTGAGTGAGTGAGTGAGTGAGTGAGTGATAGTAAATTAACTTTCCATTCGATTAAAAGCCGAAATACTGGCAGACAGATGACTCCGTTTTTGGAAGAGAGCTACTTCCATGATAAAAGACAGACGCACCTACACTCTTGTAGGCCTATTTATTTATTATTATTTTTTTTTTACGTTAAACGCATAATAATCAAGTGCAAAAAAGAACGACTGAACTTCAGAAAAAGTGATCACTGCGGTTGCCGTGATTGTTGCTTTGTTTCTTTGCAGATGACTTGTCAGTGGAGCGGCATTGCTAAATCCTTTTGTTTTAATAAAAAAATTCGATTATTTATTATTAAACATTGTGAGATGATGGTCGCGTGATTTTTAAAATGAGAGTATGCGTTGCGTATTTATGGCTATTGATCTTATCTACCCCCGACCCACCCATAGTTAAACATCAAGTAGCCTACTTTTTAATTACCTAACCCGCAGGTTAAGGGCAGGACTCTTGAATGTGAGGGTATGGGTAAAAATCTCTCCGTTAAACATCACTTGGGAAATATTAGAAAATTTTCCCAAATATATATAATAGGAAATAACAGGAAAAAAATAATAGGAATGAATAACTGTATTAAAATAGAATAGTTTTGTCTTCAACTGTGTGATTTATTTAGGTGATGTGAGTCTGATAATGTTGTATTGTTGCAGGGACACGGCAGGTCAGGAGCGGTTTAACAGCATCACTTCAGCATATTACCGCGGTGCCAAAGGCATTGTTTTGGTTTATGACATCACCAAGCAGGAAACCTTTGAAGACCTGCCTAAATGGATGAAGATGATAGACAAGGTGCTCGAATGTCAAAAACACGGATGCATTTGTTTATCGGGGTTCCCACACTTCTTGAAAGTACTTAAATTTCAAACATATTAATTCAAGGCCTGGAAAGTACCTTAAAACAAACATAGATCCTTGGAAGTGCTTGAATTAAAATGTTGTGGTGGTATTTCAACAATTGTACTGTGCTGCTTTCAAAAACTGAATGAAAAAATGAAGAAATCCTTAGTTTACACAAGAACTATGACAAATAATGCATTTTATAATTATTTCAGAAACCGCATTTGAGTATTGCCAGTACTAAATTAAGCTAATTGTATTAAAGTTCTTCGAACATGACTGTTTAAAACGGTCAACATGTGTAAAAATGAGACATTCAAAACAGCATAATTACTGTAATGTTTTAATGTAAATATTAAGTGTGACTGAAATGTTAAATACAGGAAGGACTTTCATTGTGCTATAAACAGCAGGGAAAATAAGTGTTGAACACATGAGAGAAGTGTTATGTTAATATTTTTATACTTTTTATACAAAAATACTATTTTTTGTATTTTGCTCTCACTTTATACTAGGTGGCCTTAACTAATATGTACGTACACTAAACTTAATCATTGAAAACGTCACTATTTTTCTCAGAAAACATATTTCTGAAGGTGCTGTTGACATGAAATTTTGGTATTCGGATGTTCAGATGTTGGTAACGGCCAAAGAAATCCATGTATGCAAAGAAAACAAATTGAGTTATTTTACAAATGAAGATATGTGTAATAAAAAGAAATGACGCAGGGAAAAAGTATTGAACACATGAAGAAAGAAATGTGTTAAAAGGCATTGAAAGCCCAGACAGCAGCTGAAATCTCTTAGTAGTTCTTCTGCAAACCTCTGCCCTTCCTCAGTGTAAATGAATATCAGCTGCTTCAGTGCAACATCTACATCAGCAGGAGGATTAAGATGAAACCAGGGTGGACATTTCAGCAAGACAATGATCCAAAACAAAGCCGAGGAGACTCTCAAATGCTTTCAGAGAATGAAAATCAAGCTGTGGAATGGCCCAGCCAATCACCTGACCTGAATCCAATAGAAAATACAAAATAAAGCTCAGATTTGATAGACGAGACCCACAGAAGCATCAAGATTTTGACGCACTGTTGAAGTCTGTGAAAAACTCACACCTGAGCAATGCATGTGACTTCGTTCTCCATATGAGAGGCGTCTTTAAGCTGCAGCACCAAAAAAGCCTTTTATATAAAGTATTCAACACATTTCAGTAGTTCAGCACTTTCTCCTTCTGTCATTTCATTGTTATTACACACGATCTCATTTTCTGATATATTTTTTTTGTTTTATGTTTGTATTGTTTGGGTTTTTACAGCTCCTTTAGAAACATTATTCCTAGGAAAAAACATGAAGTGTACAATACTTATTTTTCTCGCTATATGCTGAGGGTGTGAATAAAGGTGCTCGATTTAAAATTTTTGGTGATTTTAAAAAGTCCTTTGATTTGGTGTCCATGAAATATTGGAAACTCTGGTTTATGTACTTCTGCTGTCAGTGAACAAGATTGACTAGCATGTTTTGTTTGTTTACAGTATGCGTCAGAGGATGCTGAACTCCTATTGGTTGGGAACAAACTGGACTGCGAGTCTGATCGCGCCATCTCACGACAACAAGCTGAGAGGGTGAGAGAAGTGTTATGTTAATATTATTTTTATACTTGATTTATTATCATTATTTTTTTTGTATTTTGGTCCCACTTTATACTAGGTGGCCTTAACTAATATGTTCTTACACTAAAATTAATCATTCATTACAATGTACTTATTGTGTAAATACATGTTTTTATGTCGTACTTATGATTGATTAAATACATGCATGTAATTACATCTGTAACGAGTTTATACATTTGTAATTAAACTGTTGACCATCCCTTACGCCAGGGGTCACCAATCTCGGTCCTGGAGGGCCGGTGTCCCTGCAGGATTTAGCTCCAACTTGCCTCAACACACCTGCCTGGAAGTTTCTAGTATACCTAGGAAGACCTTGATTAGCTTGTTCAGGTGTGTTTGATTAGGGTTGGAGCCAAAATCTGCAGGACACCGGCCCTCCAGGAACAAGTTTGGTGATCACTGCCTTACGCCTTAACCAACCCTTAAACCTACCCATACCACCAAACAAAAAGTGTTCTGCTATACATTATGAACACAGTAAGTACAATGTATTTATTTTTTGATGCAAGTAAATAGTAGTTAAGGCCACCTAATATAAAAGTGGGAGCTGTGTAGGCATGTGCCGGTATCACATTTTCATGCTGCGATTAATTGATTGAGCTTTTATCACGGTATACGGTATTATCACGATATTGTAATTTTACTACAGAAGCAGGTAAAAAAAACACAAAAAACTTCAGTTTCATCAACTTAGTAACTTTAATAACTTTTTAATTAACTAAAAGTACTTCAAACATTTAAATACAAATAAATATAAATAAAACAATACACAATATAAAAGTAAACTTGAGCAATTATATCAAAGTGAATGTGCAAAGGAAAACCGTCTTCGATCAGCAATCCCTCTGCATTTTTTTGGAACCCAAAATATTTCCAAACCTCTGACTTTACCCTTTTTGAAGAGGGATAAATTGTCGGCAGCGTTCCTCCTTCCGCCATGCTTCTTCTTCGTGTGAGGATTAGAGAGCGGTGGCAGCGGCGGCGCGCACTGCATGCACACAGTGCTTCTACATGCGGGGATTGTTTACATTAGAGTGCGCATCAGTTCTGCGCAGCATATACGCAGTGTTTCTTCAAGCGGTTGATGGAAAATAAGCTAAGGCGCGTTCTAAGAATATAAATTCGGATCTATTATTTTTCACGGTATTTTGAAGTGCCCGCGATAACAATATCATGCATGTTCATTACCGTGATTTATCGCATTACCGAATACCGGCACAAGCCTAGAGCTGTGTTTTATGTTTTAGTATTTTATGTGTTTTTCCAGCTTCATTGTTGTGTTTTTTTCATTACATTTTATTATTATTTATTCTTAAACTTTTAGATAACCAATAAATTAAATAACAATTTGATTATAGATTAATCATAAACATCCCTTGTTTTGTTCTTCTGTTTAAACAGTAGTTTTCACTCATTTATTCATTTTCCTTCGGATTACTCCCTTACTTATCAGGTGTCGCCACTGCAGAATGAACCACCAACTATTCCAGCATATGTTTTTACACAGTGGATGCCCTTAGTACTTAATTTGTAAATGAGTCATTTCTGGACAAAACCAGGAAATAAAAGTTACCATGATCTACGTCTCCCACACAATTTCAGTTTTCCCTGAACAGGATGTTACTAAGCTGTTATAGAGAAAAAAAAGCATAACATTTCTGAACGGTCTTTCATTATTTTGTGCCATATCCCAGTCAACCGTGGATAAAAAAACATGTAGCAACAAACATAAATCTTATGAAACTTCACTATTCAGTTTACTAACACCCACTGACATTCAGTTCACTTCACTATTATATGCCAAGTGACAAAAAAAATTTAATTAATGACTCGCTCAGTCTAATCTTCAAGAAGTTTACAGTTGCCTCTTCCATCATGTTTTCTGGCTGACTTGAGGTCGCTTTGCTTCTGTCTCCCTCTGTCCTGATCCAGAGATGCAGTTACATCTTCTCCAGATCTCTTTTGATCAGGCTCATTATCAGGTTTACTCGTGGTTTTAAAAAATTAAAATAAGCTTGACTGCCTCTTTGGCATTTTGAAAATCCAAAAATTGTTTAGGTAGGCCACTATGCCATTATTTATATTCACTGCTCACTGCTGTGCGCGAAACAATAATCACCAACCAATAAGAGTGATTGTAGATATAAGATAGTCCAATACTTAAATGTGACTTCTGCTTTAGCTTCAGCAAGGTGCTCGCTGTTTTTCACTCGTACTCATTCACATTCTCTCTCTCTCACACACACACACACACACACGCACACACACAGGCAGGTATTCAATTAATTCTGATCAATTAAAATAAATGAAAGAAAACACAAATATCTGACATTTTCCGAATCCAGCAAGATCTGGCTCAAATTAAGCACTGCTCGTAGCACATGTGTTAGGACTGTGGGGGAAAACAGAGGAACCGGAGAAAACCCAAACCAACACGGGGAGAACATGCAAACTCCACACAGTAATGCCCACCGGCCCAGCTGTGACTCAAACCAGTGGCCTTCTTACTATGAGGCGACAATGCTAACTACTGAGCCACTGTGATGCCTCATAATAGTTTTAACAACTAATTTCTAATAAATCTTTTTTTTTTTGTCTTTGCCATTATGACAGTACATAATATTTTATGTTATTTTTAAAGTGAAATCAAAAGACTTAATTTAGTTAATTGGGTTAACTAAGCAAATAATATAATTTATTCATTATATATGTTACAAGGCATTTTTTGTGTGAATGTTTGTTTATTAGCGGTGTAACGCATCACGGTTGGTCCGTGATTCGTACAGATCACAACACACGTGGCCCGTGGATCCTAAATTTGTAACGATCACAGAGTGATCACCTCTTGCATCATTCAAATGACATGTATGGAAGCATTTAGACTTTCCTGTAAAATATAATGATGGCGGAAGAAGTCGTGGTAGATTATTCGGGATGTGGTGGGTTTTATTAAAGATGTTTTCTGTCACTACTTGTTTAGCCTGCATTAATACATTCAGTGTAAGCTGCACGATTAATCATTAAAAGATCAGGATCTCAACAACCATGCAAAAATTATAAATGACAGTGATTTGCATATGCTAATTAATCCTTTAAATCGCTGCATTCAAATCTAAAACTCAAAAATCAAGAAAGAGATTCAGTCTTTGCTCTTTTGAGTTAGTTATAAAGTTACAAACAGTCACAAAACACAAAAGTACTGGGAAAACAGTTTATAGTTTAGATATAACCACTGATGTTTATGGTAAAGATTCATATGCATTTAACGCCGCTCAAAAATGAAAGTTGTTGGCAGCAATTACATTATTTAACCAATAGGTGGCGACAACCAGCCATCAAAACTGTGCCGCTGAATGATTCTTCAAAAATGATACATCTAGCAATGAAACACGAAGTTTTATGAGTGAATAACTGAATCATTTATTGAAAATGAGACTAAAATAATTATGGCTTGTACAAATTATAATGCTAGATTTCTACATTAGCGTTATCAGCAACAGTAGTAATACAGTGAATTTTTCACAGTGCTGAATATTTTACTATTTATTTTTAATCAGCTGATTATTTCTTAATTTTATTTTGAATAGAATTAAAAGTTCTAAGTTCTGTTTGTTGAAGTCAAAAGTTACCTGCAGTACTGTTTTTGTAATAAATGGAAAGCAAATTTCATTTGTCTCCTCCTCTTTTTGGCTGATCCCAAAAATGGTCCGATTCGGGACTAAAAATTTATTATGGAATCCAAACCGTGAGATTTGTGATCCGATACACCACTATTGTTTATTATTACAGCATAGCCTGAACATAGGGATTTAAAATCATCTGTATTACCTTGACATTTAGTTCAGTGGAGGAAGATGCTGGAGTACAACTCATTGTCTTTCTGCCTGTCCAAAGCCGTGGACACAGAGACATCATTATCCTGAGAGCTTCACAAAGACATTTCTCAAATACTCTGAATAACTCCACCAACCTTTCCAAACCCACTGAGCGTAAACAGGAAATGTACTAGACTGAAGTTTACCAGAAGGTTAATAAATCCATCCAGTGTCATTCAGGAGACTCATAAAAGCAGTTTGTATCTTCTGAAGTTTAATGTAGCTTGGTGTGTTTTGATTTGATGGAGAAAAAGCTTTGCATTGCCTTAGACAAGTAACAAATATTGCATCATCTTTCAAGTGTTTTGATATTTATTCCATTCAGCAGCGTTGTCAGAGTGAATGATTTTTCCTCCTCTCCATTTTTTTTGGCAGTTTGCTTCACGGATATCAGGGATGCGTTTCTGTGAGGCCAGTGCCAAGGATAACTTTAACGTGGATGAGATATTCCTTAAACTAGTTGATGACATTTTGAGTAAGGTAAGTGCATATTTTGATGAACTCTCTGCTCATTACAATGTTCAGTTTGAGTGCCTGAGTATGTTGCATCATGACTTTTTCTGGCCCAAATCCTAATATCATAGACTTAAAAAGTTTTTAGGATGAGAGTGGAATTATTGGCATGAAGTCACATCTGCTTTGCAGTTAATCATAACCAAGAAACACCCATTTAGAGTGTAAGGAAGAGTCTGACCTGCATGTGAAGTGACTGGCTGCAGTTTTTTTACAAGACATTTAGGAGTTTAAAACAGGTGAGATATGTGAATAATAGTTGTTTAAAAATGGGCGGCACAGTAGTTTCGTGGTTGGCACTGTCGCCTCACAGCAAGAAGGTTGCTGGTTCGAGCCTTGGCTATGCTAATTGGCATTTCGGTGGTTTCCTCTGGGTGCTCCGGTTTCCCCCACTGTCCAAACACATGCGCTACTGGTAACTTGGAGACACTAAATTAGCCGTAGTGTATGAGTGTGTGTGAATGTGAGAGTGTATGGGTGTTTCCCAGTACTGGGTTGCGGCTGGAAGGGCATCCGCTGCGTGAAACATATGCCGGAATAGTTTGGGGTTCATTCTGCTGTGGCGACCCCTGATAAATAAGGGACTAAAGGCTGATTTATACTTCTGCGTCAAGTGCATGCGTACGGTACAGTCCAGCCTTTGCGCGGTCACATAGCCCTCGCCATGGCTGACCCCGATGCTGACGCGCACCTCTCAAAAAAATGTAACTACACGTCGCAATGACGCATAGCGCAAGCTCTGTGATTCGACGAAAGTGGGCGGGGCTGAGAGCCACGTGAACCCGTTGTATCAAGTGTTTACAACTGTGGAGTCCCATGAAGGAGCTCCAGATAGAAACTTTTGTTTTGGGTTTACTTTATGATTAAAGCTGTTGCTCATCCGCCGGTTCCCAAACAGCGAGTTTTGGCCACTTGCACATTACGGTAGCGTTTAGAAAAAACAAAACACCCACAAAAACTCGACACAGAGGAACTTAAAAACCTACTGCAAGCTAGCGTTTAAGAAGTGTTATTGCAGAGCAACACAAACAGCATGCAGAAGTATAAATGCACGTTAACTCACAAGGCGTATGCCGTGGGTCACATGGATCACTCGACCCTGAAGTATAAATCAGCCTTAAGCTGAAGAAAAATGAACGAATGTTTAAAGAAGAAAAGGCTTGGAAAATGTTATTATTTCATTTTTTTCTCATAATTGTGATTTTCCTGACAAAAATTGTGATTATGAATTAATGCATTTTAAAAGAAACATAATAATTCTTGTGCCTGTGTTTGGGGCTGCATGATATGTTCAGGCATTAAGAATAATCAATAATATTGTGGAATAAATATGAAGCTAATAATATATTAAAATTATAGAAAAATTATGCAGGGAAAGCTATAAAAATGACATTGATTAAAGAAGGTAATGACCGAAAGTAAATTAATAAAAATAATAATATTTCACTTAAAAGTAAAACAGCTGGTAAGAAAAATATACAAAAATAATTTTCACATATTGCATGCTACATAATGCTGTATATTTTATATCTGAAAAATCTTATATTTATTTTGAGTTAATATTTCTACTAACATTTCCATGATACATTCTACTTTATTTTTTATTCGCATCATATTTATCGATGTTCGTTGGTTATAGTTATAAATTGTTTATGTATGGCTTTAAATCATTGTGTGGAAAAGTTTTTGTGTATAGAATTTCTTTTCATTTGTGCATGTGTTGCTATTATATTTTTATTTAAAAAGATTACAAGAAAGAGTCCTTTTTTTTCCTTAGAACAATTAACAACATATCTTTATAATTTATCTTTAAAAAAATAACTAACTAACTCTTGAGGTCCCCAGTAAGGAGCTTTCCAACAGCGTTCTGTCCCTTCAACCCGAACCCGAAATCCCACCAGAGCTGCCTCCACCACGCATGCGCTGCTGTTGATACTCACTTCATGCTTAATTATTTTATAAAACCCAACACATGCAGTTACAGACTCCTGCCACCAGGGGCTAGAGACTGCAGCCCCTAATAAAAAATAACTAACTAACTAACGTAGACTAACCATGTTCCGTACACTTTCCACTCTTCCGCACACTCAAACGACCACTCCTCAGTCATTGAAAGCCAGATAAGCATGTGTGTGGGATCATTTTCTGGGTGAATACCTACCGCACAATCCAAATTTTGATTGATGTCTTTTGGACCAGTAGTTTTTGAGAAAAGAGGGGAAAAGTACCGCCTTCGCATGTGTGCGCAAGGTGATAGGTATTAACAGTGTTCCGTACACGATTAAAATAGGGTTCCGTACAGGGCGCATAACTTCAATTCACTGGCAAAAACGTTCATTGTTTGAAATCTTATTAAAAACTTATGTCAGAAGATACTATTGTTGTGTTTAACTTGAATTTAATGTCAACTTTAATATCTTTTTATGAAAGTTTTTAAACAACCTTACAATCATTTGTTTTAGATCATGCTTAATTTATTACAGCATGACAATTTAAAATATTAAAACAATAAATTCATGCAAGTTAACGCTACCTTAACTGACCTTTTATGATTATAAACATCATCAATGCACAAAGATGATGGGCAAAAAGCGTTTGCAGCCTGTTTCTCAGGCTCTCTCTGGCGGAGAGTTGCGACGTGATTATCATCACTCACAACTGAAGTCTAAATATCCCCATTTCAAAGCATTTATTCAACAAAAAGTCATTTATTTAACAATTTGTGATGACATGATATTCATTTCAAAAACACTGTAATACTGTGTTATGCATAAAGTGAATTCAAATCCTATTTTTCTTGCTCTAAATGTCTCCCCTCCCAAGCGACACTCGCATCTTAAGCTCGCCCACTGTTCATTTTCAAGTGCTTAAGGTGGATCTTGCAATCTTACAGATTTTTTTCTTAAACATTTAGTATTGTGATTGGGGAAGAAAGAGTGAGACAAAGATTACACAGATATATAGCTTGTCTACGACCCGTAAGTATTTATTCAGAGATTGGTGTTAAAAGGTCATCTGTACGAAACGTTGTGTACGGAATATGGTTAGTCTACGTTATATAGAACAACAGGTACTGTAAAACTTACTATCAATGTCCCATTAGTTAACTGCAACTAACTAACATTAACAATTAGCAATGCATGAATGTCTGATGATCATAACTATCATTAATTGTTCATCCCTCATCTCTTGAGCATCAGAAATTCATCTTATAATCTTGCGACCTGTTATTTCTCCACAGATGCCTCTTGAGGTCCCCAGTAAGGAGCTTTCCAACAGCGTTCTGTCCCTTCAACCCGAACCCGAAATCCCACCAGAGCTGCCTCCACCACGCATGCGCTGCTGTTGATGCTCGCTTCATGCTTAATTATTTTATAAAACCCAACACATGCAGTTACAGACTCCTGCCACCAGGGGCTCGAGACTGCAGCCCATGATGAAATCTAGGGGGAAAAAAAACAACACTCAGTATTGCATTGAATGCTCCAACAAATGATCCACTCTACAGTCTAACATGAGACATATTTTGGTACTTTTAGAGGCCAATAAAGGACATCCGTATCTTCACGCACGCATTTATTATTTGATGGTCCCTTCACTACCTCATTAATGGAAAACAGGACTGCACTGGTCTGAAAGGTGCTTTTCCTGTCAGATAGCACTGCATTCACACCGCAAACACATTAATCAATATTTACAGCTGAATGCAAAATTATTTGCTCTCCTGTGAGATTTGAATTATTTCTCTAATATTTCCCAAAGTGATGTTAAATAGAGCAAGAAAAGGATAAAGGATCATTTCTTTTTTTTTTTTGGCTTGAATGAAAGCAGTTTACGGTACCATGGTCACCTCACAGCAAGATGGTCGCTGGTTCAAGTCCCGGCTCGGCCAGTTGGTGTTTCCCTGTGGAGTTTGCATGTTGGTGTGGGTTTCCTGCGGGTGCTCCGGTTTCCCCCACTATTCAAACACATGCGCTATAGGTCAATTGAAGAGTTGTGTGTGAATGTGAGAGTGTATGGGTGTTTCCCAGTACTGGGTTGCAGCTGGAAGAGCATCTGCTGCATTAAACAAGTGCTGGAAATATTTGGCAGTTCATTCTGAAATAGAGGCTTAGCCGAAGGAGAATGAATGAAAATAAATATATATATATTTACTGTTGTCCAATGACTTGCTTAATTATCCCAACTTGCCTATTTAACATATGCCTTTAAATGGCAAGAAAGCAGTTATTATAAATTTGTTAACATGTTGGAAAATGTGCTCCTTTCCATTACACAGCACTTGGAAAATGTTTGAAATATTATAAATTTTTCACAGGAGGGCTAATAATTTTGTCTTCAATTGTGTATATGCTGTATAAAATATTAGTTGCTGCCTTGCATTTTTAAGTTGAACCTACTTAAATTAAATGTCATTTTAAAACATTAAATTATAACTTTAAAAAACTAAGTTTAAATGTAGTTAGCTAGTTTTAAAGTTAAAATAACAATGAGATAAATAATGAGATTTAACTTGGTTTTAAGTCTGTTTAATTTAATGTTATGTTTCCATCCAAAGATGCAAGTTAGACTTACAAAACTATAATATCGCATGAAGCAGCATTGCCATACAACAAGTCAAAGAGAACAAAATAGTCACTTCCTGATAAACTGGTGGCAAATATTAAACAGAAAAATGTAGCAGTACACTGAAAAAAACTGATTCAAAGATGATTCCTTGGATTTACTCAATTTTTTTAACGTTAAGTGGTTGTAAACAATTTATTTGGGCTGAATTTAAACAAACAAATTAAGTTGAACGTTGCTCAGTTTAATTTGTTTGTTTAAATTCAACACAAATAAATTGTTTACAACAGTTTTGCATGCAACACTTTTTCAGCAGTGTTTCTTTTTTAATAAATGATTTGCGCCTCAGAAGATGAAAACAAAACAAAATGAAACGCAATGCGGTGCTTTCGAAGACATGAGACACTCTTTGGGAGCACAAACAGATGCTCAAGACAGTTCTGGAGGTCATAATGATAGAATAATAATAAAACTGAACCACTGTGATTACAGACTTTAGCTGAGGCATTTTACCCTGAGCAAAACAACATTTCAGATGTTTTACAATCTGCTGGAAAAGTTGGTTTGTTCTTTTTTTATCATCACATTATCTGTTAAAGTAAAACCACATGAAGTGTATCCTGGAATTTTTTCCATAAATGTGTTTCCTTCATAGATTATTTTATTGCTATCTCACGACAGTTCATAGCTTTTTGATTTAGTGTCTAATTTGTATGAGCTCATTTGTACATTTTAGTAGGATTTGTTCATCTCCTAATAATGGTTGAGTTTAAGGGTGGGGTTTGATGCCACACCTCCTTAAAAAAAAAATTTTGTATGACTGAGCTTGAATGATTTTGCTTAAATTAGCCACTAAACAGACAGAACGTAAAATAGTTGAGTTTCCTCAAGAGATCAGACTGATTTATGCGCATTTTTCCTTATTCTGCAGTCGTGCATGTAAGTTTTAGGCACAATTTCAAACCTTTTCAAATTTGATGCACATCACCAGGACTCCCTGGTAAAGGAAATATTGTATCTCAATGGGATTTTCCTGGTTAAATAAGTAAAAAAAAAATACAAATAAATCAGCATTTCCATTAGGCAGTGATATTCCAAAATGCACAGATGAAAACTAGGGCTGCCAAATATTGGAAAAATCTGCTATATTTACATATACATATATATACAAAAAATATATTTTTCTGCGATAAATATTGCGATATAAATACAGTTTGACGAGAATAGCTCTATTTAATGGTTTTCTATGGAGAAAAACAGATTTTCTTAGTTCGCTTTGTCTCGTTTCTAGTCTAAACATCAAAAAATTCTTAATCAATTTTTCAGCTTTTCCTTAAAACACACAAAATGATCTTGTTTTTGCTTTGAAATGTAGATATTTTAGCTAGAAACCTGACAAAAGAAACAAGATTGTTTTTTTTTGTTTGTTTTTTTTTTTTGCATAAATCGTATACATTTTATTTAAAACGGTAATTAAATATGATTCTGTAGCTCCTGGTCCGCTATTAATTCAGACTCAACATTGCACATCTTGCAATGTGACTACCCACTTGTTAAGTGTTCCGGTTTCCAGGTCCAACCGCTCTATCAAACTGTATGGGGAGACTCAACAAATGTTAATAAGAAACGCTTACAAAGCACTGTAATACTTTCAAAAAATACCATCGATATATATATATATATATATATATATATATATATATATATATATATATATATATATATATATATATATATATATATATATATATATATATATATATATATATATATATATATATATATATATACATATATACACACATATATATATATATATATATACATATACATACAGTGTCCATGCCTATTATCCAATGGCCAGAAAGTGATTCATTTTTTATAAATTGTTCAAATATTAGTGTCTGTCATGCAGCAAGTCCAGAGGCTGTTGTGTACTCCATGATTGCATGTAAAATTCACTTTAATATGCGATATAACTTAAATGTGATCATAAATGAATATTTTCTCAATTCACGAGTACTGGCTTGAACCCAGAAACAGTATTTCATACGTAACGACTTAACATGCGGATACGGTCGATGCTGAAACGATAAATTGTGCAGCCCTAATGGAAACATAGCTAATGATTTGTAAAGTTAATTTGAATCAAATTAAAAAATTTAAGGCAGCAACTACTTTTTTTCCCAGCTTACATCTTTCATTTATGTCGATCGCCTTTCTTTCATGTCTCTTTAAGGATTTAAGTTTTAGTAAATCTTCCTCTTAGAATTTCAGTCCCAATCTTAAATCGCAAAGCTCTTTTGCAAATTGATTTGGCATTAAAAGTGAAGTGGATGTGCAAGTTCGATTCATTTTTTTTCAGTCGGCTGTTTGTTAGTGTGGTTGGGTCGTCAGACTGATCATATCTTTAAGCCTTACCTTCTGCCAGTGTTACATTTTTTTTATTTGTTTTGAGGTGAGATTTTATTGTTATCCATCGTGTTTTGCACTACAATCCATTCGTAGATAGTTTACGAACAGCAGAAATGCTGAACGTTAGTGAAGGACCTGTGTACAGTCATCATTTGACTATGCTAATTTGGAGTTTTGTTGTTTAGTAGTCTCCTAACTCGAGCAGAATAAAGAAAGCACATTAATCTGGTTTCATTTGTGCCGGATCTGAATTGAAAGACAGAATTGCTCTCTCTGAAAGGGCTGTTTCTATACGGAGAGCTGATAGAGGATAAAAGAGGACGTTTTAGAGGAGTGTTTTGATATTTACTAATATTCACTGTGCCTCTGTGTTGATGGAGAAACACAAACTCTACTGGATTTATGTTGAGTTGAATTTTTCACCAGTGTTTGATGAAGGACTAGTGATGGTATAGTTGTGTAATATAGCACAGATATGCAGTAGCAACAGGCTTTATAGGAATATTTTTTAATAGAAATTGTTCTTGAATACAGGGGTGTTACTGTGCATTTGGAACGTTTCTTGTTGGGTGAACTTCATGAAAAGATGTCAAGGTTGTATTTGATTTGGGAAAAAAGGGTGAAAATAATTTATATAGGATTATTTTCATGGCAATTAAAGGAATAGTTCACCCAAAAATAAAAAATAAAATAAAGTAAATAGTTTTTATTTCTTCTGTTGAACATAAAAGAAGATATTTCGAAAAATGTTAAAAACCTGTAACCATTGGCATTGATAGGAAAAGCAAATACTATTGAAGTCGGTGGTTTTCAAGATTTTTTTTAAAAAATATCTTCATTTCATTAATGGCAGAACAATGGATATTAATGAATTGAGTTTGATTTTGTCTTATATATTTATTTACTACATAGTATGGAATTGCTGGTGCAAATGTGGTAATATTATAATCATCATCTTATTTTAATTACATTATTACATCATATTACATTTAATTACTTCATAATTATTCATTATTTTATGTTATATATTTAAAAAAAAGATGCATTTTTCCATAACAGGTAAACACCCATTTTATTTTCTTATCAAAACTATCATCATTAATCATTAATTAATAAATAAATTAGCCACAGCCATATCACCCTGCAGCCCAAGTCCGGTTACTCACTGAAGCTAAACAGGGCTGAGCCTGGTCAGTACCTGGATGGGAGACCACATGAGAAAACTAGATTGCTGTTGGAAGTGGTGTTAAAGAGGCCAGCAGGGGGCGCTCAACCTACAATCTGTGTGAGCCCCAAGTATAGTGAAGGAAACACTATACTATCAGTGAGCACCGTCTTTCAGATGAGACGTTAAACCGGGGTCCTTTGGTCATTGAATACCATGGCACTTCTCATAAAGAGTAGGGGTGTAACCCCAGTGTCCTGGCCAAATTCCCTCTATCGGCTCTTACCCATCATGGCCTCCCAATCATCCCCATCCACTGAATTGGCTCTGTCTCTCCACTCCCACCAATAGCTGGTGTTTGGTGAGCGCACTAGCACTGTTGTCCTGTGGCTGCCGTCGCATCATCCAAGTAGATGCTGCACAATGGTGGTGGTGTGAAGCGCTTTGGGTGTATGGCCACATGTACATATAAATACACACGTACTATATTAATACACACATTACTTGAATTAATGGCAGTACAACAGATGTTACCAAACTGCTTTTTTTTTTTTTCTTAAATATTTATTTACTTTTTTTGTCGTTATTGCACTGTTGGTACAAATGTGATCAATTTTTTTCATCAGTATAACATCACAATCTTCACTTTATTTAATAATACATTTAATTAGTTCATTATTCGTTGCTCCAAAATCTAAATATAAATTTACAGCATCATTTCCAAAGCATTTATGCCAGCAAGTTGTCATATTGTGAACTTCTTTTTAATTATTATTTTTTGGTTTCAGTACATCAGATATTATTAAATAGTTTTTTGTTTTTTAATTTTCAATTTTTTGGGTGATAAATTTTCATGAAAATAATATTATCTTCATTATTTTTACACATACCCTCACAGTTTTGGGCTGAAATATGAGCTATAAATATTCTAGACGTCTCTTCTGATATTCACCTCATACCGGCTGACAGAACGATGGTGTACGTGTGCAGTGCAAGTGTGTTTACGTTGTTTATAATGCGATATTCTCATCAGAAATCAGTGTTACTAAACCTCTGTTTATTTTTGAGGGACTAATGTTGGAAATGCTTCTTTATGATTATTACTCTATTTAACTGTTTTATTTCTCAGACTGTGTGTCTTTTATAACCGATTATATGTTAAAAGTGTTGGACAAAGCGTACTAACCTCAGAAACTTCATGTTTGCTTGTGCCATATTGTAATTTTATTATATAAT